>NW_020825325.1:0-149454 GCF_003286085.1 Drosophila persimilis
CGAGGTCTCCTTCCTCGAGGTTCGGTTGCTGCTGGTGCCATTTGCCCCGAATTTGCAGCCCCAGGACATATTCGCGGGACCATCGCTGCCAAAACGCTTGCCTGACTGACGAGACAAGTCGCCATCGCCGCAAGCAACTGAGACTCTCCTGGTCCGGAGTCCGCAGTGCTGGGGGGGCGATGAGCGACCCGCCTGTCAGCAGGTGCCCGGGTGTTAGGGCCTCGCCGTCGCTTGGATCTTGGCTGATGGCTCCCCGCGGCCTCGAGTTCATTATGGCCTCGATGCCGACGAGGACTGTGGCGAGCTCTTCGGCGGTTAGGAGGCGCGCTGCCTACCGCCCGTAGGAGTAGGCTCTTGGCAGTTTTTACACCTGCCTCCCATAGCCCTCCCATGTGAGGAGCTCGCGGCGGTATGAACGCAAATTCGCATCCGTTTTTTGACGCAAAGTCGCGAATTGCGTCTCCCTGCTCCTTGAGCCTGATCCGCAGAGCGCTGAGATGGCGGCTCGCTCCGACGAAGTTCGTCCCGTTGTCGCAATGAACGACTTGGGGATATCCTCGGCGCCCGACGAACCTTTGAAAAGCCAACAAAAACAATCAGTGGTTAGATCGGAAACTATTTCTAGGTGAACCGCCTTGGACGCAAAACAAACAAAAAGCGCAATGTATGACTTGTATGGGGGCCTTCCGCGAATTTTCAATGTCGTGTGCACTGATCCACAAAAATCAACGCCGCAAATTGAAAATGGGCGGAGAGCACGGAGTCGATCTGCGGGTAAATTTCCCATGAGTTGCGTCAGCAATCGAGGCTTGCATTTAAAACAGCGCATACATGATCGAACTGTCTGACGGCAGACCTCCTGAGCGTTCACTATCCACACGCTCTGTCGAAGGATGCTCACAAATGCTCGTGGGCCGACATGAAAATTCGAATGGTGCAGATGACGAATATAGCTTCGCACGAATTGCGAGCGCTTAGTCAAAAGCAGAGGAAACTTGGCATCGTATGATATAGGAGCTTTAGCTAGTCGCCCCCCCACTCGCAACAACGAAAAGTTACACCAAGTCCCTGTGTCTTCATGGATGAATGGGTTCAACCGCTGAAGACTAGGACCAATTGTAGATCCTTTCCTAACCTTTTCGATTTCTCCTTGATACTCGTGATGCTGGACGATTTCGACAATTTTATAAAAGGCTTCATTGTATTCGGTCGGTGAGATAGTTTTTTCGAATTTTAGGCTTGGGTCTTCACATTTTCTTATAAAGCGGAACACATACACAAACACTCTAAGCAGTTTGAGGTGTGACGAGAATCCCTCGATGACATCTAACAGCTCCGAACTTCGCACAGCCGCGGTCAGCCCGACCGCAGTCTTCCTCTTTTCCAGCTGAAGATCATCGGAGTGTTCGAAATGAGCGTTCTTGGGCCAGTTTTCTTCTTCCTCTTTCAGAAATGATGGTCCTTCGAACCAAATTGACTGAACGATTTCGTCGACGTCACAACCTCTTGAGACAATATCTGCTGGGTTCTGTTTCGTGGGTACATGCCGCCACGTAGCATCATCTGACCAATCTTGAATCTCAGCCACTCTATTTGAAACGAAAGTCGACAACGACGATGGATGAGACCGGATCCAATGGAGAGTTACCTCTGAATCCGACCAATAAACGACTCGTTCAATGGGCACGTTTAATAGGGGCTTGATTCTGTGACAGAGATCTGCGAGAAGGTGAGCGGCACATAACTCAAGCCTTGGGAGCGTTTTGGTCTTGAGCGGCGCTACTTTGGATTTCGAAGTCAACAATGATACTTTTAAACCTTCTGCAGTTCTGCTACGTATATAGACGCACGCTCCATACGCTCTCATGGAGGCGTCAGCAAAGGCATGTATTTGAACCGGTGACATCGGATCGGAATACACAAACCGAGATATGGATATGTCTTCCAATTGAGATAGTGTATTTTTCAACTTATTCCACGCTGTTTCCAAATGCAGCGGGATCGACTCATCCCAATCTAGTTTGTTAAGCCAAAGCTCCTGCAATAGGATCTTGCCTTTTATAACGATAGGACTTAATAAACCTAGGGGGTCAAACAACTTTGATGTCACCGATAGTATGTTCCGTTTTGTCGCTTGGAGACCCATAACTGAATTGTCAATTTTGAACTTAAAGGCATCGTCAGTAGGAACCATGAGATTCCTAACGCCTTTGTCGACTCTGAATCCGAGATTGTTATGGGTTTGGCTGTGCTCTTAGATGCGGTGATCTCGGGTGAGTTTGAAAACCACTTAGTCAACTCAAACCCTGCGGTCTGAAGAACCTGAGACACTTCGGACTTAATTGCCCTTAGCTCCTCTACGCATGCAGCACCAGTCAACAAGTCATCGACGTAAAAGTCGGACCCAATAACGTTAGCAGCTCTAGGGAATGAGAGCTTCGCAGACTCACTCAACCTTTTCAAACACCGGATAGCTAAGAATGGGGCTGGTCCAGTCCCATAGGTTACAGTGTTGAGCTTGTATAATCTCAAGGATTCAGAAGGGTATCTTCTCCACACTATGAGCTGAAACTGCCGATCCGCTTCGTTCACCATCACTTGGCGATACATCTTTTTAACATCAGCAGTCAGGGCAAACCTGTGCAGACGGAAACGGAGCAGTGTCGAGTATAATTCCTCTTGAATGGTAGGTCCCACCATCAGAATGTCATTTAAGGCCACCTGTGAGGACGTCTTGGACGAAGCATCGAACACGACTCGGAGCTTGGTAGACGTACTTTGGGGCCTCAGAACACACTGATGAGGGATTACGTAGTGTGGAGTAGACGGAATCGTATTGTCAGTAGGAGACATATGACCTAAGGAGAGGTACTCTTCCATGAATTCCAAGTACATTTTCTTCAACTCAGGGTCACGATGCAATCGTCTTTCAAGCGACAAAAACCGCCGTTTCGCAACCTCAAAGGAGTTGCCTAAACAATTTGGATCTGATTTAAACGGGAGCCTTACTTCGAACCGACCTGATGATAGTACCTGAGTCGTCTTACGATAGTGTTCTTCACATAGCTTGTGCTCAGGTGTGGCAATTTTCTTGGTAGATGGCATTTCTTCCAGTGACCAAAACTTTTTCAAGGTCCTATCGATGGATACTAGCAACTCTTCACTGCAACTCAAACTGTTTGTAATTTGAGGAGCAGAACTCCTGGAAACATATTTTCCCGACACAACCCAACCAAGAAGGGTTTTCTGAAGAGTTGGAAAGTCAGGACCTTGTTTAATTTGACCAACAGCTAATAATTCAAAGAACGATTCTGCTCCAATTAACATATCTATTCTTTGTGGCTTGTAGAAATAAGGGTCTGCCAGTGGTAGGTTCTCTGGGATTCGCCAGTCAGTCACATTCACTGACTGGTCAGGGTGATAACCTGAAATTGATTTCAGGATCCAAAAATCAAAGGAGAACTCACTACCATTTATTCGCGACTTCACCACTGTGTGTATTTTATCCTTTACTTGAGAATTAGATTCACCAATTCCAAGCAAGTTAATACAGGACTCCTCTCTACGGATCTGTAAGCGATTAGCGAGGTCCTCGGTAATGAAATTTGTTTGTGATCCAGAGTCGAGCAGAGCTCTGGCCAGAATGTGTTCACCGCTCTTAGTTCGGACGCTTACGATCGACGTAGCCAGAATTACCCTGTCCAACGCTGTCGCATGCAAAACATGTGACGTGGAAGGTTGATTCTGATTTGATGGAGGAGAAGGACTCTCTTGGGGTGGTGGCAACGCGAGACTATTAGCCGACACTGTGTATCGATGCAATAATGTATGATGTGAGCGGCTGCACACTCGACATTTATTGGCTTTGCATTTTACAACAGCGTGGCCTTTTCGCAGACAATTAATGCATAGGGATGCCGACTTAGCAAACTCAAACCTTTGCATCACCGAGAGACGCGAAAATGAAGGGCAATTTGACACTACATGGTCTCCTGAATTGCAGTAGCTACAAGTTTGCTGAGTTCTACTGTTGGTGGAAGTGGAAGAACAAGCAAATGAACTGCGATTATGTTGCTTGCTTGGCATGACTTTGTCTTGCCTTGGCTTGGTCGATTCTTCAGCAGACAGATGCTGGTATCGACGATTCAAGACTTTCTCAAAGTCGGACCAAAGCGGCAACTTCTCATAAGTAAGCTGTTCATCCCACTTTTGTTTCGTCAC
Source organism: Drosophila persimilis (assembly GCF_003286085.1). Lineage (NCBI taxonomy): Eukaryota > Metazoa > Arthropoda > Insecta > Diptera > Drosophilidae > Drosophila > Drosophila persimilis. The sequence goes on from NW_020825325.1 coordinate 4,222, forward strand.
TGGGTCGACTCTGTTTAAAACGAGATGAATGAGCATTGCATTCGAAATTGTTGTATCATCTCCGATCGACAGTAACGATCCGTAAATCGACGAAACAGTATCGATTAGAGTTCTTAGAGATGATGCAGATTGATGCGACATTCTCGGCAGATTGAACAATGTGGAAATATTATTCGTGAAAATCAAATAATCGTTGTCATACACTCGTTTTAGGCCAGCCATGGCCTTTTCATAATTTGCCTCGGTGACTTGGAACGCCTTTATTGTTCCTAATGCTTCATCAGAGAGGCACGAAATCAAATGATTAAATTTTTCGATCACCGGTATGCTGTTGTCGCTATGGACTAGTCTTTCAAAAAGGCTAATGAAATTTTTGAATTCCGAGTGTTTACCACTAAATTTGGGTAATGCCAATTTCGGAAGTCTAGCATGAGTTGGGGCTGAAGAAGACACTGGCTTCGTCTCGCTTGCTGCATCAAAGGCGGCGATAAGCGACATTATCTTTCCTTTGGTGACAATTATCAGCTCTTCCAACTCGGCTGCATATGCATATGTATATGTTATATGTTATATCCTCGATTTGCTCCTGCAAATGGTTAGCCTTTTCAATTGAAGCATTCAAACAATCTAATCTACATTGTAATTCCGGTAATTGCAAAGGAATCGACCCTTGATCTAATCGATCCTCTAGCGGCGAATGCTTTTTACTCTACTTTTGAGCTTAATCTTTAAGTCTTCAAGAGTGGGTTTACTTTTTTCTGCCATAATGGTTGTGTTTTTATTTATTTATTTATTATTATAATTATTTTTTTTTAATATTAAATTTTTGAACGAGAACGATAATCGAAAACGAATTTTAGGAAAGAGTTGTTGCAAGTAACAGCCGAAAACAATATACCCGTTAGATACAGGGTAGCGCGTCACTTGGCAAGTAACAGCCGAAAACAATATACCCGTTGGATGCAGGGTAGCGCGTCACTTGGCAAGTAACAGCCGAAAACAATATACCCGTTGGATGTAGGGTAGCGCGTCACTTGGCGCACCGTTAAGCTCAAGAGCGGCAACGAAAATTCTCCCAACAAAGTGGAGAAGCGAAAGCGATAACGAAATAATGCACCGGTGCTGCTGCTTGTATGTATGTGTGGATATTTTCTATACGCCGTGGCTTGGGTGAACGAACGAACAAACTTTGTTCTAACGACGAGAAAGGTAGAACAAAATAAAATGTGGGGGGGGGACAGTGATTGCAGTAAACGAAAGATGTATGTATGTATGTACATATAACTGTTGCGTCCAAATAGCGGTTCACATATGTATGTCTGTTTGGGTCGATATGTATGTATGTATTTATGTTTTTAGTTATATTTATGCAATTACTAACAAAATGCATGCAATCAAGCTCTACTATATATGTATCATACGTCTGTGCCTAGAATTGAAGGCGATGTGCAATGTTTTCAGCACAAGACACCTCAAAGAGAGATCTGAATGTCTTTTGCTCAGCCTTCAATTTTCTGCACAAATACCTCTGATTCCTCTTTTGGATTTTTGAATCCAACTGCTACTTTCCTGTCTTTTTCGCAGGGCATCCCTCGGCGGTAGCAGAATTGCACAAAAATTATTGTTGGCGCAAAATTGATTGCCGATTGCACACACACACGACGCGGGCAACGAATATGTTTGCATATGTATACTGCAATTTCTTGTGTCACTGTCACTTGTTTTTTGTTGCCTATAATTCACTTTACAGTCCACCCGGGGGCGCCATGAAAAATTAGAAGAGTTTTTCTAATCAGTTACCGAAAACTTTGGGTGGCTGTAATTTAAATTATTTATTTGGCGGGGCGAAAAACTTGATACGCTCGATCTATTTCAAGGTTGGCGAACAACTATATTTTCTTCACAATTCAAATCTCTTACTCTAGCTATCCTACGGTGGCAAAGCGGGGCGAATTCGCCAAGAGCGAGAGAGCGAGCTTTTATTGCGCTCCCGCTTTGCCCTAGCCTAACTTACACTAGACTTCATAATTCATAATTCATAATTCCATCTATAACTAATAATTGTGGCCATGGATGGAAGGTCACGCAACAATAACTATAATTGAAATTTTAGAATAGTTTTTCTAAATAACAATACCGAAATTTCTTGGGTGACTGCAATTTTTTATTTTAATACGACGAAAGAAAAGGGGTGCGTGCGTTCGATTTCATGGATTTTTCTCGACTCTGCATATATTAAAACAATTTCTTCTATGCCTACCTTACCTACGGTGGCAAAGCGGGGCGAATTCGCCAAGAGCGAGAGAGCGAGCTTTTATTGCGCTCCCGCTTTGCCCTAGCTTAACTTACACTAGATTTCATGAAATACTATCCTAATAACAATTATTATTATTCAAATAGCGCTACACCGGCCCCGTTGAAGGCCTGGAAGGCTTCAAACCATTGGCAGAAGCGCCAATTTGTGTATCGGCCTCCTGAACGTGGCTCCGCTGCTCGTCCTTAGCTCGACCACTCTGACCCTTCCGTCCTGCCCGGCGGTTGTTCCGACCACCCTTCCGAGGAGCCACTGTTGAGGGGGCAGGTTGTCCTCGGCGACGATTACTAGGTCGCCTTCCTTTATGTTTGGCTCCTCCTGGTGCCACTTGCATCTGATTTGTAATCCCAGCACATACTCCCGGGACCATCGCTGCCAGAACATTTGCCTGGCTGACGAGACAAGCCGCCATCGCTTTAAGCAGCTCAGACCCTCCTGGTCCGGGGTCCTGGGTGCTGGGGGTGCGATGAGCGGCCCGCCTGTCAGCAGGTGCCCGGGAGTCAGCGCGTCTCCGTCGCTTGGGTCTGGGCTTAGGGGTCCTAGCGGGCGCGAGTTGAGTACCGCCTCGATCCCGACCAGCACGGTCTCCAGCTCCTCTGCGGTGAGGAGAGCGCTTCCGACTGCCCGTAGGAGTAGGCCCTTGGCAGACTTCACACCGGCCTCCCAAAGTCCGCCCATGTGCGGTGCTCGAGGCGGTATGAAGGCAAACTCGCACCCGCTTCTTGACGCAAATTCGCGTATCGCGTCCGCTTCCGCCTCTATCTTCCTCCGCAGTTCGCTGAAGTGGCGACTTGCTCCGACGAAATTTGTCGCGTTGTCGCAGTTCACGCGTTGCGGACATCCTCGACGACCGACGAACCTTTGGAATGCCAACAAGAAGGAATTAGTCGTCAAATCGGAGACAATTTCTAAATGAACCGCCTTGGACGCAAAACAGACAAATAACGCTATGTAGGACTTATAAGGGGGCCTTCCACGAATTTTCAGAGTCGTATAGACTGGGCCACAAAAATCAACGCCACATACTGAAAATGGGCGGAGAGCATGGAGCCGGTCTGCGGGTAAGTTGCCCATCATTTGGGTCTGGAGTAGCGGCTTGCATTTAAAGCAACGAATACACGACCTGCAGACCGCCTGAGCATTCACTATCCAAATGCGCTGTCTAAGGATACTCACGAGTGCTCGTGGGCCGGCATGAAAATTCGTTTGATGCAGATAGCGAACGTATGTCTGCACAAACTGCGAGCGTTTTGTCAATAACAAAGGAAACTTGGCATTATATGACATAGGAGCGTTAACTAGTCGCCCCCCAACTCGCAACAACGAAAAAGAGCACCATGTCCCAGCCTCTTCATGGATGAAGGGATTCAAGCGCTGAAGACTGGGGCCTAACTTGGTGCCTTTACGAACCCTTTCAATATCTTCTTGAGACTCATTTTTCTGTGTTATTTTGGCTTGGCCGCGACGGTCAGTCCGACCGATTTCTTCCGACTTTCCATCTGTATCTCTTCTTCGGAAAGCTCGAAGTGTGGATTTCTGGGCCAGCTCTCTTCTTCAAACTTTAAGAACTCTGGTCCACCAAACCAGATCGACTGCACGATTTCCTCTACCTCACAACCTCTCGAAACTATGTCTGCTGGGTTCTGTTTTGTTGGCACATGCCGCCACGTAGCTTCACTTGACCACTCTTGAATCTCCGCTACTCGGTTCGCAACGAATGTTGACAACGACGAAGGGTGGGATCTGATCCAATGAAGAGTAACTTCTGAATCTGACCAGAATATCATTTTATCAATTGGAACCTTGAGCAGTGATTTGATTCGGTGACAAAGGTCTGCTAGAAGGTGAGCGGCACATAACTCAAGCCTTGGGAGCGTTTTCGTCTTGAGTGGCGCTACTTTCGACTTTGCAGTCAACAAGGAGACCTTGAAACCTTCTGCAGTCTTTCTACGGATATAGACGCAAGCTCCATAAGCTCTCATGGATGCGTCGGCAAAGGCATGTACTTGAATCGGTGACATGGGATCAGTATGCACAAATCGAGGTATGGTAATCTTCTCCAACTGACCCAAGGATTCTTTTAATAAGTTCCATGCTGTTTCGAAGTTCATTGGAATTGACTCATCCCAATCTAGCTTGTTGAGCCAAAGCTCCTGCAGTAGGATCTTTCCCTTAATTACTAAAGGACTTAACAAGCCAAGGGGGTCAAACAGCTTTGATGTCACCGATAAGATGTTCCGTTTTGTCGCTCGGAGACCCATAACTGACGTGTCAATTTGGAACTTAAAGACGTCTTCGTGTGGCAGCCACGATATTCCTAACGCCTTAGTTGACTCTGAGTCCGAGATCGTTATCGGTTTAACTGTGCTCTCGGATGCGGTGACCTCAGGTGAGCCACATCAGACTTAATTGTCTTTAACTCCTCTACGCAACCAGCACCAGTCAACATGTCATCGACATAGAAGTCGGAGTCAATAACTTCAGCAGCTTTAGGGAATGAGAGTTTTGCAGACTCACTCAACCTCTTCAAACACCGAATTGCCAAAAATGGGGCTGGTCCAGTCCCATATGTTACGGTGTTGAGCTGGTATATTCTCAAGGACTCAGACGGGTCTCTTCTCCACACTATGAGCTGGAATTGTCTATCCGCATCAGCGACCCAAACTTGGCGATACATCTTCTTAACATCGGCTGTCAAGGCGTACCTGTGTAGTCTGAATCGGAGCAATGTCGAATACAGCTCATCCTGTATCGTAGGACCGACCATCAATATGTCGTTCAAGGCCACCTGAGAGGACGTTTTACAAGACGCATCGAAAACAACGCGGAGCTTGGTCGACGTGCTTTGGGGCCTCAACACACACTGATGTGGAATGAAATAATGTGGAGTTTTGGGGATTGTGTTGTCTGTGGTAGACATGTGACCCAAGGAGAGGTACTCTTCCATGAACTCCAAGTACATTTTCTGTAACTCGGGGTCACGAGACAATCTTTTTTCAAGCGATACAAACCGCCGTTTAGCCACTTCAAAGGAGTTGCCTGAGATACTGGGATCTGATTTGAACGGCAGTCTTACTTCAAACCGACCTGAAGGCACGACCTGAGCAGTCCTTCTATAATGCTTTTCACATAACTTGTGTTCAGGAGATAAAGACTTTTTAGAAGACGGCAATTCTTCCAGTGACCAAAACTTTTGTAATGTATTGTCGATGTGGATCACTGACTCTTCTCGACAACTCAAACAATTCCTAGCTTCTTGGGTGGCAGTCACCTTTGGAGTGTATCTGCCCGACACAATCCAGCCGAGAAGCGTTTTCTGCAGAGTTGGATAGTCAGGACCTTGTCGAATCTGACCAACAGATAGAAGTTCGAAAAATGTTTCTGCACCTATCAACATATCTATCTTCTGTGGCTTGAAGAAATATGGGTCTGCAAGTGGTAAGTTCTTCGGGATTTTCCAGTCACTCACGTTAAGTGTCTGATCAGGGTGATACCCCGAAATGGACCTTAGAATCCAGAAATCAACCGAAAACTCACTACCAGTAATTCGCGACTTCACCACCGTGTGTATCTTTTTCTTGACTTGTGAATTGGATTCACCAATACCAAGCAAGTTGATACACGACTCCTCCCTACGGATCTGTAAGCGCTGTGCTAAGTCCTCAGTTATAAAATTGGTTTGAGACCCCGAGTCAAGCAGAGCTCGGGCCAAAACATGTTCACCATTATTTGGACGCTTTATTTATTTATTATTCGGACGCTTACGATCGACGTAGCCAGAATAACTCTATCCATAGCTGTCGCATGGAGAGCATGCGAAGTGGAAGGTTGATTCTGATTGGGAGGAGGAGAAGAATTCTCTGGGGGTGATGGTAACGCTAGACTTTTATTCGCCACTGTGTACCTATGCAATAAGGTATGGTGTGAGCAGCCACACACTCGACACTTCTTAGCTTTGCATCGTACTACAGAGTGGCCTGGCTGCAATTGATGCACAAGGATGCAGTTTTTGCGAATTCGAACCTTTGCATTACTGCTAGCCGACCAAATGGACTGCAATCTGTCAACAAATGGCCTTTCGCATTGCAGTAGCTGCATTGTTGATTTTTGGTATTCGCGGTGGAACACGCGAATGAGCTCCGATTATGCGGCTTGCTTGGCACAGCTTTCTGCTCCTGCTTTGGTTTGTCCGAATTTTCGGCCGAAAGATGCTGATGTCTGCGATTAAGCAACTTTTCACAGTCCGTCCAAAGTGGCAGTTTGTCATAATCGAGCTGTTCTTCCCAATTCTCTTTGGTCACCGGATCGACTCTGCTCAAGACGAGATGAATAATCATCGCATTCGAGATCTTTTTATCATCGCCTATCGACAACAACGAACCATATATGGATGAGGCGGTATCGATAAGGTTCCTTAAGGACGATGCTGATTGCTGGGTCATTTTGGGAAGATTAAATAGGGCATCAATGTGATTTTTAAAGATCAGACAATCATTATCGTAGACCCGTTTTAAGCTAGCCATTGCTTTCTCGTAGTTGGTCTCGGTTACTTGGAAAGCCCTAACTGTTCCCAACGCTTCACCGGAGAGACACGAAAGGAAATGGTTGAACTTTTCGATAATTGGAATGCTTTGGTCAGACTAGAGTCTCAAATAAACCTATGAAGTTTTTAAAGTCCAAAAAGTTGCCGCTGAACTGCGGCAGAGCTAACTTCGGAAGGCGAGCACGAGTTGGGCCACCATAAGCTGGTACTGCCGGTTTTGTCTCATCAGCTGTCTTTAATGCGCAAATGAGAGTCATTAATTTTGCCTTTGTGACAATTGAGAGTTCTTCCAACTCGACTCCAAATTCATCGTCAATGTTTATATCTTCAATCTTCTCTTGAAGTTCGCGGGCCGTGTCAATGCTACGCATCAGCGTTTCGAGTCTGCACTCGAGCTCCGTCAATACCAGCGGAATATCCCCCGCTTCTAAACGGTCCGCTAATAAACGAATGCCTTTGACACGGCAACTGCGCTTTTTCTTCAGCTCTTCAAGGACGATATTGTTGGCTTTTGAGGTCATATTGATTCTCAATACAAGCAACTGAAGGCGAAAGATCGTTTCTAATAATCGTATTTAATGCCGAGGCACTCAATGAAATAATGGGTAATTGTACCCAAACGAGGTGAAAAACCAATATACCCGAAAAATTTAGGGTAGAGCGTCGCTTGGCTGGCGCGTACACGAAAACCACACAAGAATACCAACGAACTGCACTGGTGACAAGCGAAAACGAAAAATTTCACCGCTGCAGTTCTGAAGAATGAATGTTGTGTATACGTATGCACCGACAACGATCGACGCTAAATTGATTTGCGAGGCACGACTTTGTCTTAATTGATAGTTGGATCCTACTGACACCAAACGAATATACCCGACGAAAACAGGGTAGCGCGTCACTTGGTGTTTGGTTTGGATCAAGCGCGCCAAACAAAAGAACAACGATAAGCAACGGTGAAGAGCGAAAGCGAGACGAAAAAATTCACCGCTGCAGCTGCGTATTGGTATGCGTGCTTGGCCAACGACCCAACTATACATATATTTGACGCAACGAAAACGAGAAAGGGGAAAGGGGCGACAGCGATTGCAGTTAAAATGAGTTATATGTGTAGTTATTTCGTCCAAGAGGGTTAGATGTACATATGTATGTATATATGTATTAATATATATGCTCAACTCTAACTACAGCATGCAATCTAGCTCTACTATGTCATACGTATGTGCCAAGAATTGAAAGCGAGGTGCAATTGTTTCAGCACAAGACAATAATTGCGAGTTTTTTAATCTTTTCGTCTTCACTCGAGCTTTCACTTTTTTGCACAAATACCTCTTGGGAAGATAGGAAATTCCAGGTGCTGTACTCTCCTCTTGTATATATGTAGCTGCAGACAGGGTATTGCACGACCGGCGCGGTGATTTTTATTTTTAGTTTGGTTTGTTTGATTATTTGCACACACGTCGCGGTCAATTTGGCAATTTAGCTGCCGCACATATGCATGTACATGTATGTATGTATGTATAATAGATTTTGGCTATTTATCTTTTCTTCACTGTGTCACTGTCACTTTTTGCCTTCCACTTGAATTAATATGTACGTTTAAATTGCAAGTCCACCCGGGGGCGCCATGAAATTTTAGAATAGTTTTTCTAAATAACAATACCGAAATTTCTTGGGTGACTGCAATTTTTTATTTTAATACTGTGAGGAAAGGTATTCCCACACATAGGGGGCAGTATAGGGTTAAGCGCTAACGACCGTTATCCGGGGATATCCGGAGGCGGCGAATTCCCGAGGAGAGCTCTCCCGGGGTCCCAAGATGAGAGGGGAGGACCCCTGGAGAGAGAGCAGCGGGATGACGGGATCGGGCCGGCAGTGGCCCAGCGCATGTCCAAATATGGTCATGAGATCACGCCACCAGCCAGGTCCCGTTGGAGAGCGAGCAGCGGGATGACGGGATCGGGCCGGCAGTGGTCCAGCGCATGACCAAATATGGTCATGAGATCACGCCACCAGCCAGGTCCCGTTGGAAAGCGACAAGGGAATGAAGGAACGCCGATGGAAAAATACGGGCACCGCATGGCGGAAAGTGCCGTTAGCGCCAGGCGGCATCGGCGGCGCCGACGCAGAAGCGAGCCTATAAGAGGAGGGCCGCGACCAGAAAAGAGGACAGTCCACAGACGGAGCCAACAAGAGTGAAGTGAATAGTGAGCCACGAAAGTGAAACCAAGCAAAGGGAAGAGAACCGTAGAAAGCGAACGCGTTATGCGAGGATTAAGAGGCGGACTCGAGCGTGCAGCCAAGAGCCAAAGACTCAAATCCCTTGAACCAACGGCGCCCCGCTTGAAGCGCATCCCTTCAGGAGTGAGGCACCCTCGGGCCGAAAAGCCAAGTGAGTCGAGTGAGAGCGAACGCGTCAGGCGCCTGACTGAGAGGTGGATTTGGGCCCCGTGCCAAGAATCGCTAGCCCCAGTCAGTAGAGCCGGCGGTGCCACGCTTGGCGACGCCGTGGGGGGCCCAGGGAGCAACGCGCTCATCGGACCACAGAGGAGAGTCGGGAGGAGATCCAGCGCCGGAATCCGCGTAGCGTAAGATAGACTTAAGATACCAATAAAGCATTTTAACATACCAGTACAAGACCCAACCCGTGCCTTCTTACTTGTCGTCGGGGCAACATATAAATATTGTTGCAGCGAGCCTACCGACCGCTGAGCCAGCCCAGCTGCATCAGACGGAGAAGAACGGCTCGTTACAACTGGCGCCCAACGTGGGGCCCTGCGACAAGTAAAAGACAAAGTGCACTTGGGAAGGGCGGTACTAAGTTTGGTATCGCGAGAACATAAAAATGAGGAGCCGACGATGGGTTCACTCATTGAGGAAAGAGGACTTGGTCCAGTGCGCGCGGGCGTGCGGTCTTCGATTGGAAGGTACGCTGACCGAGATGCACCGAATCTTCAAGGAGTGGATTGAGAAGCACGGAGAGGAACCGGAGTATGCGGACGCGCTCGAGGCCTGGGAGATGAAGGCGGGAGGAGCCGTGACCGCGGCCCAGATGGAGGACGGGGCGGATGCATACGAGCGCCTGACGCTGCCGGCGAGTGCGGAGCAAGTAACGCTGTGGAGACGGCCGTCCGAGACCCAAGAGGAGCTCATCGCGAGCCTGGCGGTCCCGGTGAAAAACCGGGTCGCCGGTCGCCTAGCCGACCGCGGGCAGAGAGTGGGGAGAGGCCCACCCGGCCAGCACAGTCGGAGCAAGGGAGCGCGAGAAACCCCCAGGACACACACGAGCACCCCACACCTGAGCGACGCACCCGCCGTCGTCGCCGGCATAAGCGAATACACTCGCGAAGTCGAACCACCAAGCGCATTCGACACAACGATCCTCCCCGAGAACCCCGACTACACTTGCCACCCAGGAATCGACGAACCACCGGAGGACGATTCGGAACGAATCTCCGACCCATGGCCTCCCGACATCGCGCCGAGAATACAGGAATTTCTAGACGAAGAACTGCCGACACTCGCAGGCCTCCGAGGGACGACGGATCTAACAGAACACACCATCGTCATGAGAGTCAACCGACCCATAAAACAGCGGTACTACCCGAAAAATCCAGCCATGCGGCGGATCATCGATGAACAGGTCGACCAATTGATAGCAGAGGACCTAATCGAACCATCCCGGAGCCCCACAGCGCGCCAATCGTCCTGGTCCGCAAAAAGGACGGGAGATGGCGCATGTGTGTAGATTATCGGCAGCTAAACGAGCGTTCTATCCCGGACGCGTACCCGCTACCCAGGATCAACTACATACTAGAGTGACTCCGAAATGCCCACTTCATCACGACCCTGGACCTGAAAAACGGGTACTGGCAGATACCAATGGCCCGCGACAGCCGGGAAGCCACGGCATTCACGATACCCGGCCGAGGATTATACGAATGGAAAGTAATGCCTTTCGGTTTACACTCCGCGGGAGCCACGTTTCAACGGACCCTCGACGCCGTTATCGGCGCAGACATGGAACCATTCGCGTTCGCATATCTCGACGACATCGTCATCGTCGGGAAATGCTTCCAGGAACACCTGAACAACGTAAAAGAAGTTTTCGCACGACTGCGAAAGGCAAACTTACGGGTCAACACGGACAAGTGTGCCTTCTTCCAGCGCCGGATAAAATGCCTGGGCCACGTGATCAGCGAAGAAGGTATCCACACGGACCCCGACAAAATCGCAGCCGTAAAGGATCGGAGGCCGCCGTCCAACCTGAAGGAGCTACGACAATGCGTAGGCATGGCCGGTTGGTACCGCAGATTTGTCCCGAACTTTGCCACCGTAGTCCAACCAATGTCACTGCTGCTGAAGAAAGGGAAAGCATGGACATGGGGTCAAGAACAACAAGACGCCTTCGACGAGCTGAAAACACTGCTCACCACCGCACCGGTACTCGCCTGCCCAGACTTTAACGTCAAATTTTCCCTGCAGACGCAAGCAACCTTGGAGTAGGCGCGGTCCTCACCCAAGAGATCGAAGGGAAAGAGCGGGTCATCGCATACGTCAGTCGACGCCTCAACAAGGCAGAAGAAAACTACTCGGCCACCGACAAGGAATGCCTCGCCGTCATCTGGGCGATCCGAAAACTGCGATGCTATCTCGAAGGCTACCGATTCGACGTCATAACCGATCATCTCGCACTAAAGGCTGAATACCCTCGAGAGCCCTTACGGTAGAGTAGCAAGATGGGCGCTCGAACTACAGCAATACCAATACGACGTGAACTATCGGGCCGGCAACCAGAACGTAGTCGCTGACGCGCTGTCAAGACAACCATTGGAGACCCTCTCCCGCATCGAGGAGGAAGACAACACAGCATGCACCTGGCTTAAACAAAGGATCCAGCAAGTCCAAGACGAACCCCAGATATACCCGGACTACACGCACGAAAACGGGCAGCTATACCGCTATCTAGGACACGGAGCCGACGACGACGACCACATACCGTGGAAACTATGCGTGCCTAAAAGCGGCCGAACGAGAGTACCCCGCGAATGCCATGACGAACCAACAGCAGGACACCTCGGCGTCCGGAAAACCATCCTGGGGACAACGCAACGCTATTACTGGCCAGGACTACACCGAGACGTACGACGGTGCGTGCAGGGCTGCGTAAGCTGCCAGAAGTTCAAGGCCACACAGCGCAAGGCCGTGGGCAGGATGCTCCCGCGCAAAGCCGAAGAACCCTTCGCCACCCTGTGTGCCGATTTCGTCGGACCATTACCACGGTCCAAGCACGGGAACACCATCTTACTGGTCTTCTTCGACACTTTCTCCAAGTGGGTCGAACTGGTACCCCTCAAGAAAGCGACAACAGCAAACATCGAACGAGCCTTCAGAGAACGAATACTGAGCAGCTTCGGCGTGCCGAAACTATTCGTGTGCGACAACGGAAACCAGTTCACCAGCCGATCGTTTAAAACATTCTTGCGAACCGCAGGCGTGGACCTACAACACACAGCCCCGTATTGCCCCCAAGAAAACCCGACGGAGAGAGCCAATCGGACTGTGAAAACGATGATCGCACAGTTCGTCGACGACCACCAGAACACGTGGGACGAACTCCTACCCGAGATGACATTGGCGATCAACTCCAGCGTCTCCGAGACGACCGGATTCAGCCCCGCTTTCCTCCTGCAAGGAAGAGAACCCCGACTCCCCGGCACCCTTTACGACGAAGTCACGCCCGGGACAGGGAGTACACAAGAGACGGCCAGCAGCAAAGCGACGAGACTAAAAGAAGTATTCGCCATCGTCCGAAACAACATCCAGAGAGCCAGCCAAGAGCAAGGAAGACATTACAACCTCCGCCGGCGACTATGGCGCCCCGCCATCGGATCATTGGTACTACTACGCGAACACCACCTCTCAAACGCCGCAGAGGGCTTCGCGGCAAATTTAGCTCCGAAGTTCGACGGCCCCTACCGAATCAACAGTTTTCCATCGCCAAACATCGCCAAATTACAAAATTGCGAAAGCCGGAAACCGAAGAGCGCGAATATCAATGACCTGAGAGAGTTCCACGACCACGAGCCCGACGAGCCCACACAGGAATGCTGACATCGCGGAAGAAACCGATGAAACAGCAACCCGACGCCCCGACCGCGGCACCGCAGAGTCGGCAGAACCCGGGGCACCCGGCCAAGAGAGACAACGTCAGCGAAACACCGACCGGCGGCGCAACGCCAACAACAACGCGAGCACAACAAACCCCTCGACCACGAAGTAAACAGACCCGCTAACGAGGCAAGGGACGAGATGATCGCAAGTCGGCGGCGACCCCAAAACGCACCCCCGGTGCAACACGGAAGAGAGAAGAAAAGCTTGCTCCGCAAATACGGATCCTGCAGAACAGCTTAAATAGCCGCAACTCTGGCTCCCATCAATCAGTGCACTCTCACCAGAAGAAGGCGAAGCCATCCGAGCCAACAACCCACCGCCGCACGCCCCACGCACGGGTCTTCGTGACTCTCGTCGGACTGGGTCTCTGCGTAAGTTTTGGTACAACGACCGTACTGTGAGCCTGATCTCTGCGTAAGTTTTGGTACAACGACCGTACTGTGAGCCTGATCTCTGCGTAAGTTGCTTTCTGGTTTTCAATCGGCGTCTATTTATACGCCAATGGGCGCTGTGTCAGCGGGTTCGGAAGTGCACTTCCGCGTCGGGGTGCACTTCGCCGTTCTGGCGACGCGGGTTGACCTAGTTCCGTCCCTTCTTGTTTTTGGCGAGCTGGCGGGTTTGCCGTTGGGTGCTTGTCGTGGGCTTCCGCGGTGTCATCGTTTTGTAGTTGATGAACCCGGAAGACTGCGCCTGGCCGGTTGCTTGGTCTGGAGTGGTGGAAGTCCGCTCGACCTGGTGTGTTTGGTCAGCGTTATGAAGGCGGCGCGTGTCAATCGGTGGTTATGTGTGGAGGGGGGGTGTTCGTGGAGTACGTTGGGCGAGGTGTCGCAATTTAGTAGCCGGGTTTTTATTGGGTGTTGGGAGAGGCGTTGTAGCGAACCCTTTTGGGTTCGTTACAAGCTGTACCGTACGAAACGGTTGTAAGTTTATAATCTTTTAACATTTCGTTTGGATTATCTCTATAAATTATATGCAAATATTGTTGATCGTCTTTATCAACATTAATTTGCCGGTACATTTTTTCAATGTCCGCAGGTATTACAAATGGCCATTTACGCCATTTCACCATAATATCGAAGATATCTTTTTGGACCCTTGGTCCAACCCACATGATATCATTTAAACTTTTATTGTTTGTGGTTTTTGCTGAAGCATCGAAAACCACCCTCAGCTTTGTCGTTAGACTGGAATCTCTTATGACTCCTTGATGGGGTAAATAATATTTCCCATCTTCTTTGGACTCTACCATATGTCCTAAGTTTTTATATTCATTCATGAACTTTACATAATTTTCTTTTAATGTTTTATTATTGCTGAGCTTTCTTTCTAAACTATAAAATCGCGCTATAGCTTGGGGTTTTGAATCTCCTAGATCCTTTTCTTTTTTAAATGGTATTTTAACCACAAGAAATGCTCCCCGCACACATCTTCTTCTACGTCATTCCTTTCACTTTCCAATTCCCAGAACCGCTCTAAGTCCCCAACTTCAATTCTTGTCGCCACAATAAATTTATCACCTTTTGATTTCCATCCGAATTCTGTATTTTGTCCAAGTAGTCCGTCTATTTTTACTACTCCGTCTTTTAAAATATGGGTATACAAATCTATCCCAATTATTACATCTACCCTACTTGGTTTGTTAAAGTTAGGGTCTGGCAACACATAATCTTGCCACTTAGTTTTATCAATATTGAAAGACTTTAATGGTAAAGCTTTCATCAGTTTCGGAAGAATAATTGCTTCAATATTTAGAGGACCTTTATTATAACCTTTATTATATATCAGACCGAGACGAGTTTGTTTCAAAATTTTGCCACACCCCCTTCCGCCCCCGCAAAGGATGCAAATCTGGGGATATTCACAAATCTCAGAGACTATTAAGGCTAGAGTAACCAAATTTAGTATCCGCACTCCCGTTAGATCTCACTATAAAACGTATATCTCAGAATTTCGCCCCACCCCCTTCCGCCCCCACAAAGGACGAAAATCTGTTGCATCCACAATATTGCAGATTCGAGAAAACTAAAAGCGCAGAATCATGGATAACCACCATATCTATCAGATTGCTGAATCTGGATCAGATCAGATCATTTTTATAGCCAAAGGAAACTAATCAATTTGCAGTGGCCACGCAGCGCGTGACGTCACGCTCAGACTGATTTTCTGTCTCTCTCGCACGCACTCTTTGTCGTGTTGGTTAATATTAGCGGCGTCTGCCGGAGGAGAGCCATACTGACTTAGTATCGGGTATAACTGTAGAGTTGCGGTGTACGCAGCAACTCACAACGTTCCCCCTCGTTTTTCAATTACAATAGATATACATATTTCGTCATCTATTAAAATACAGCCTGTTTAGCTCGTATTTTTCCAAAATTTTATACTCTGTTCCTTCCTATAGGAGGGAAATCAAAGTTTTTTATTTTGCTACCTTTAGCTATCAGTGAACTAGACACTTGTTCAGTCTCAAGGAAGCTGCTTTAACTCCGTGCTCTTACCACAGGTGTGAAACAACGGAGAGTCTCGAAGGACCAAAATGTTAAGATCTTAAAAGAAAAGTCTAGACATTTGCGAGTTGAGTTGTAAATTCAAACTAATTTTTATTCTTAAAATCAGAGCCTTATATGTGATTTGACAATGAGGTAGGAGGTACAATTTGATAGTCTATAATTATCGTTCGACCTACGCAGAGGAATTGGCTGGGCGTAAGTTGCCGAAGTTGGCGGCCGATAACACACTGGCATTGATAAATGCAATTTGAATTTCAATTGGCTTTTGTGTGTTATCGGTCATTATGGTCTGGTATTTGCGTGGTATTTTTATACCCGATACTCAAAATGAGTATTGGGGTATATTAGATTTGTGGTAAAAGTGGATGTGTGTAACGTCCAGAAGGAATCGTTTCCGACCCCATAAAGTATATATATTCTTGATCAGCATCAATAGCCGAGTCGATTGAGCCATGTCTGTCTGTCCGTCTGTCCGTCCCCTTCAGCGCCTAGTGCTCAAAGACTATAAGAGCTAGAGCAACGATGTTTCGATCCAGACTTCTGTGATATGTCACTGCTACAAAAATATTTCAAAACTTTGCCCCGCCCACTTCCCCTTCCGCCCCCACAAAGGACGAAAATCTGTTGCATCCACAATATTGCAGATTCGAGAAAACTAAAAGCGCAGAATCATAGATAACCACCATATCTATCAGATTGCTGAATCTGGATCAGATCAGATCATTTTTATAGCCAAAGGAAACTAATCAATTTGCAGTGGCCACGCAGCGCGTGACGTCACGCTCAGACTGATTTTCTGTCTCTCTCGCACGCACTCTTTGTCGTGTCGTTTAATATTAGCGGCGTCTGCCGGAGGAGAGCCATACTGACTTAGTATCGGGTATAACTGTAGAGTTGCGGTGTCCGCAGCAACTCACAACGTTCCCCCTCGTTGTTACTGCTGCCGCTGAAGTCGCTGCTGCTGATACCGCTGTTGCTGTTGCTGGTGTTGCCTTTGCTTACGTCGCTGCTGCTGATATCGCTGTCGCTGCTGCTGGTGTTGCCTCTGCTTAAGTCGCTGTCGCTGATCTTCCTCTCGCTGTAGTTTTTTTTTTTTGGTGTTACCAAATGTCATGTGGAATATGCGAATGGCAGATAGGTGGGTAAGAAGAGTAAAAAGGTAAAACTAATCAGAAAACTACGAAAAATATATAATTAACTACAGAAAAAATACTTTAATTTATAAAAACTTATTCCTAATATCACAGGCAAGTAACTAAAACTATGGACAAACTATCTACGGACATGCAAAAACTACAGAAACAACAGGATTGACATCTACAACAAAAACATTGATGCAGACAAGGTAAAATAAAGCATAATTGACTTACATTTACACACATATAAACATATGAATTACAATTTATTTTATTTCTAACAGGTGGACAAACAACAACGGAGCACCGGCGGGCATATCAAACGCAATGCGAACATTACGCTGTATACCGGCCGGCTCTGTTGTCCCCCTGTGTGTTGTTAATTGGCTGGATGTGACGACAGCGTCATCAGATGAGGCCTCCTTTTACGCCCCTTTGGCAGGAAATTGATGATGTTGATGGCGAGGCAGCTTCTTAATGATCAGCTCTGTCTGTGTATTGGCAGGTACGTGTGATTTTTGTGTGTTTTGGCCGTTTTTCGTTGTTGTCCGTATTAACGTCTTTTTCTTTGTTGTAGTGGCTGTCTCTGGATCGACGATTGGGCACATCAATAGGCGCCGCCCGATCGCATGCTTTCGCGTGCGCTGGCGATTTGTGCCCTTCATATTTCGCCCAGGCCATCCAGCGCCTCGAATGGATCGTGGTCGGTGCATTCGTCGTCATCTTCATCGTTAATTGCTTCGCAGTCCATATCGGATTCGGAGTCCGATATGGCTGCGGCGTCATGGTGCGTATTTGCAGTTGATCGTGGCGATGGCTGTGTGGATGCTGCTGCTGCTGTTGTTGTCCGTTGTGGCGGCACTCCCCCCGTGCTCCCGTCCCTTGCCCTTGCGTCCCTTGCGTCAGTTTCGTTGAAATTGCTGCCAGCCTTTCTTCCAGTTCTCTAATTTTTCTGGGATCTCTTTTCAGGATATGGGCACAGCTCCCATTGCACTGGGCGCCTGTCTGCTGCTGTACCTGGTGTTGGCGTGGCTCCGGAGCACGATTTGGGATCGGCTGCATCGGCAGGACCCTCTGGTGTTGGTGCCCCTCGGCCAGTGGCCGGGGATGTTGGTCGCGATGCTGCAGCTGTTGCCGATGCTATCGACCCGGACCGCGTTGGCGTTGCTGCTGCGGCTGTGGGTGGAGTGGCTGTGTGGGTGGCTGCTGCTGGCGCTCCGCTCTTGCGCGTCGGCTTGCTGGCCCTCCTCTGTCTTCTCCCTCTCCCGTTACTCCCGAACTGTTTTGAGTCTCCGAGAGCGTGAGAGGCGGGAAAAGTGGCGTCCCCTCTGTTTTCGATCCCGTTATGGGCGCCGTTTTATCCGCATTTGCGGGTATCGTTGGTATTGGTGTTGTAATTTGCATGGCTGTGTCTGTATTGGTGTTTATACAGCCTCCAACATTGACAGACTTACCGTTTGTATTGGCGGGACGGCAGCGGCCGCCGTCGCTGTGGCGTCGCTGGAGCTGTGCTTATATTGGTGTCTCTGCATTGGCAGCCGCTGCTGCTATCGTTGTAGTTGGCTGCTGCTAGGGCGCCTCTGCGGGCCGCTCTGCCGCCGTCGCTGTGGCGCCTGCTCGTTCCCCTCTTGGCCATTCCTCTTGTCATTTTAGTTGCTGGTGTAGGTTTTTTCCTTTCGTCAAGTTAATTGCAGTTGTTTTTATACCCGATACTCAAAATGAGTATTGGGGTATATTAGATTTGTGGTAAAAGTGTATGTGTGTAACGTCCAGAAGGAATCGTTTCCGACCCCATAAAGTATATATATTCTTGATCAGCAGTAGTAAGGATAAGGGACGGTCGCTTTTTACACTGAATTACCAAATTCGCAACATGTTGCAGCAACATTTGCTTAAGCATGTGCAGCTTGGCAACATGTTGAATGTAAGTGTGCATCATATTGCTATGTTATTACGTGATCATGTTAAATAAATACTTATAAGATATTTTATTAACATTGAATTGGGAACCAATTTCTGCTATGTTATTAACTGGTCAAGTTAAATAAATACTTATAGGATATTTTATAAACATTGAATTGGGAAAACAAATGTGTGAAGTTTCTGAAATTTACATCCTATAGAAAACATAGGTTGGAAACCTGGGTATCTAGATGTCCGTATAGAGGGTTGAATGGTAAGAGAACACAAATTAATGGAGATATATATATAGGAGCACGCAAAGAATAAAATTATAATAGGAAGACATCAAAATTAATTAATGCTACTTAGAGTAAATATACGTCTGTCCCGTATCCTTACTACTTGGTGGCGCCACCTATCGGCGATAATGTGAACTAACTTCGATCTTAATCCTGTTTCTCAACCATGTAAAATCCTCTCAAATCGATCCTTCGCTCATTTATATTCTCTCTCCTCCCACTTACTGTCAATGAACCTGTTTTTACGATTGGTCCCGTGTTGCGATTCAAACAACCCTCAAACAGGTAGGTCATCCCTTTGCAATGAATCTAATGTGATAGTTTAGAGGTATTTTTTAAGTGTTTCCTGAAAAACGGTTTCGATGCCCTTGAACCTTTCTACTTTCTCTATAATTTATATTCCTCCTTTGTGTACCTAACACTGTCCCATAGCAAAGTGCCTATATAATAACTACTCACAGCTAACAGCTAGGACATAAACTAGTAATCTTTCAACAACGATGGATGACCTTGAAATCATTTTTATCGATTCCCAACCGGAATCAACCATAAATCTGGACTCTCAGCCGAGCTCCGTAGACCTGTCCTTGATTTTTGGGATTAAGACTCAAACCTATCTCGAGAGCAACTTGACCTGGTTAAGTGACATTAAATGGGATGATGACGACGATGACCCAAGGAATGCAACGTCTAATAATGATAATCCAGCATACATTTTCCCGGATGATGACAACATTTTCGATTTAGTAGATAATCAGGATGATGATAAAAGATCTCAACTCCAGGAACTAATTCGGGACGAAGATGATGATGACTTAATTGCTGCGGTAAAATTAGCTGAGGCGAAATTTTAATAATACGAATACATATTTATATAATAAGAATATTTTATGTATTTTTCTAAAAATAATATATACATATGTACATATATAATAAATATAACACATTTAACCACTATTTATTTTAAATGTTTCTGTTTTACTTTTGATTGGTTGAATTTCACTTCCTCTTATTACAAGAGAATCATAGGATTCGTTTGAAACAGGTTTCTTCCACGTGAGGATTACACAAAAAGAATAAGTGGATTTCAGGTAGAATACTGATGCTTTTGAATGAATTTATTGAGTAATTTTCACATCATTTTATACTTAGTTGGTAAATTTATGTAAAGGTATTTATATTTAAAAACGCACAGATTATTTCATTTTTAAATAAATATTATATTTTTCGCTTTAATTCCATGTTATGCTTAAATAAAATATGCATATTGAAGTCAATTCTCAACCAAAACAGTTCAGTTCCTGGACATAAGTAACATCGATAAAATGATGATTTTGATTTTGAATAACTAAAGTTGTGGATTTTTAAGGTGTGTTTTTTCAGTTCATTGCGGGAACTAAAAGATGTTTTTAAATAACACAACTCGCAATGAAATATCCTCATTTCGAAGTGAAAGTGAACTAACCTATCTCAGTAACTTACAGTTCTTATATAGGAAGTGAACAGCATATGAACAAAAATTCTATGCATTTTGTTCTGTTTATATAATTTTTTCATGTTGACGGTTATATAAGACCCAAAATGTAAATATAATATTTGAAACAATATATACAGCAGTGTATCCATAATTTATCCCTTATTACTCAACCACCAATCAGACTTGAGACATCTGGCCATTACAGCTTTAAAACCATTTACTTATTATCACTCAACTACCAATCTGCTCAGATCACATTTGTATAAAATTGAATTAATGAGAGTATAAAAGATCATGCAATCTTTTAAATAATTTAGTATAAAATCGTTAGTAGGTTGAATAGTTTCTATTACTATAATGGTATGTAAGAATATTTAAATCTCTATATAGAAAATGATAAGCACTTCATCAAATATATACCTAGGCTTTCCTAGAATTACTTAACGAGACAAAGCCGGCGGTTGGATACACCAAGGTTGAGGACCTATGCATAGGATTTGAGTACAAGATCAATGGATGTAAAATCAAAAAAACATCATTTGGAAATAAAGTAGTCCTTTATTTAACTGATAAGGACAACGAACCGCTTTGGATATTTTTACCTAAAAGTTATGTGACCAAATTTTCCACAAAAACACCCTTTAAGATGTTGAAGGAGCATGGAATCTCACATCTTATATATAAAGGAAAAGAGATGAATAGATATAGCACTGCCCATTTCCAATTTATATGTAAAGAGTAAATAAAGAGTTCCCATTATATATATGTAAGAGAAGAAGAGACAACTATACATGTAAAGACAAAAATAAAGAAAAAGGTTAAGAATATACACACATATATAAAAAAGAGATGGCTAGATATAGTACTTATCATTTCCAATACATGGGTAAAGAAAAATATAAGGGAAACATAGCAAAGACGTGGATATAAAGAGTCCTGCTCTTTGAAACATTATCAGTAATAGATTCAAGAAGTCAGCTGCAAGATGCATGCCAAACAAATAAAACTTTTTTTAATGCAATTCGAGGAGATGATCTTCGAGGAGCACGTACAAATTCTTGAAAATTTGATGAGCATTTTGGAAGATCTGGAGGAAAAGGAGCTTCAGTACTCCAAGTTTGGCTTTCATTATAAGCTATGCCCCTGGAGTGATGACGATGCAACGGACGGACCTGACACATGCCTGTGTCATACCCTACCAAATAAGAAAGCAGAAGCTATAGACCTAATGTTAAAGTACTATAACTTAAATAAAAGAATGTATCCCAGCTCAAAAATTCAATAAACATCTTAAATGTCTCTGAAATAATATTGTGTTTTATTTTAAACGAATTTTCTTAAACATTTTTATTATTAACTTATCATTATAGTTAAAATCATTTTTCTTAAATTGTTTTAAAAAACAATTTAATGTTTTTTTTTGCTGCTTTTAAATATTCCATATAGGATACAGTAATGACCGCATGTATTTGAAAAATAACCTTGCAGTGGTTGTTTATTAAATGTAAACTTTATGGAATTTTTCCTTAATATTTTTAAAAATTCTTTATTTTGAGGATATTGACCATATGAATCAAAAAATTCGGCTGAATATTTGTTTTCAAAGTAAAAAGCAACCCAATGAGTTCCTGAATAGCTTGAAGAATCTGTGTTTGCTATTATTAAAGCAGGATATTTCGAAATTACTTGAGGCAGCTGATCAGAGGGATAAACTCCTTTAAAAATTGTTTTTGTTTTTGAATGCTTGGAAAGCAACTTATCGATTTGTAATGTATTCATTTTTACAATAGTACACGAATATTTCTATGTTTATCAATATCAATCATTGAGTCATATTCACAGTATACCAGACAAGTAACTGCTTCTGTAAGAGGCTCCGAAAATCGTCCTTCAATTCGGATGGCTCCTTGTGATATTAAATTTGAGCATACAGTTGAATTGTGATGGTCTGCTGTTAGGTCAAATGCTAATATAAAACTATTTTTATCAAACATTTCCTTTGTAATTTGTAAGCCTCGATCATAATGTTTTATTCCACTTGATCTGAATAGCATATTATATCCTCTAGAGCTTTGAGCATTTTCAGAGTTCGAGAAATCAAACTCAAGTGCCTGCGATGGTACTTGTACTCCATTAACCAATAGATTAAAGCGTTGAATTTTAAAATGTTCAAAATGGAAGGGGTTTAATGCCCGATTTCCAGAATATGATTTGTTTTTTACCATGCAAAAAACCAAAAAATTGGGAAGCTGTCCAATAACTGCATTGTCAATTGATAATGTATTATTTCCTGGATATATTGTAAATGATTTTACTTGAACTTTGCTGTATGGATAAATGGCATTTTTAGTTTGTAAAACATGATGATGAGCCAATAAAATGCTCGGATTAATAGTTATGTGGTTCATGAATAGTTGGGCCTCCAATATTTTAAGATTTGATTCAGTTTCAGATTCCATTAAATAAAATGCTGTTTTTTCAATGTTAAAAGTAATCCTCAAATCTACATTATTTATAAGCAGTTTTGGTTGATTAAATATATCTCCATGAACTTTTCCGAATAGTTCAACCTTATTACTGTTTTGAAAAATATTTTTGAGCATAATGGATCCATCGGTGTTAACGTATCTACCAGATAATAATTTACCATAATTAGGATAATAACCTTGAGTGGCTAAGTGACTTTCACTGGCATCACTGCCATAGTTTAAAATCGTTTGCAAATACGATCTATAATGATAGTTATTATCACTCTGAGAAACCAAAATATTATTTAAATATACGGACGAACTTCTAAACATTGAATGCAAAATATTATTCACTACTCCAACATCGTTTCCTTCAATGTTGGTATTATCACTTTTTCTTAGTTGCACAACAAGTCTTAAGTAAACACTTGATAGGTCTCGATATGTTTCCCCATTTCCTAAGCAAACGAATTCAATTGAAGAAGCACTGTCCAACGAAGCTATGGGGTTATATGAAACTTCTTCTGTTCTCAGAATAGAGCTTTGTGTAGGATGTGGCTCAAAGAGATCCAATTCGCTTTTCATACATTCAATATGGGTGGTCATTTTGATTTAGAAAAAATGTCTCTTATAGTTAATTTCTTTGTTGATTTTTTTTTTTTGGTTCTCGACTGCGTATGTTTGCTTCCTTCTTTAGATGATAAATGAGATAGTTTTTTCCTAGACCTTCTCTTTTTATTCTTTTTACCTGCCCCATTCTGGAATCGGGTTAACTTATTAATGGCTTTATTTGACAGGTTTTGCAAAGCAATTTTACTTTGTTCTTGGATAATAGTTCTTAAAGGTTTTCGACCAAACTCATTTATTACTGCCTTTCCAGTCTCAGTAGCTTGGTTTTTAATAGCGTTTATCCCCGAAAGGAATAGTGGTTTTATGTAATTAAAAAGACCACTAAAAAAGTTCCCAATTCCTCTACCTTGTTGGATAACTCTGGGTGAAACATAAAGACTTCCTATATGATTCAACCCTCCTCCACACTGATTTAAATAATATTGTTGATAAGATTTCGTCATGATGGTTATTTCTACTCTGAATAAATTTCCATCTTTACAGTATTATTTATAGCATTTCTTTTCGTTTTTTAAAGTGAAGGGTAACAAAAATTGGAATTGCTGAAGATTCAAATGGTACTTTATACCCTTTGGAATCGGTAATTAAGATCGAAATTTCTTTTGGAGACCATATTTCAATGGGATTGTATTGTATAAGTTGCTCTTTTCCATTATAATGTAATACTCGAAGACATCGAGGTCTTTTATTTCCAACACATCTTGGTTTGATAATGTCAGTGTAAACAAAAATCAAACCATTTTGAAACTGTTCAGACTCTATTGACTCATTTTCATATCGAAATGTTTCTCCATTTACTAAGCTAATAACGAATTCTGTTGTTTCTTCAGATGCGATTGAGGTATTCTCAGGCCTGCTTTTTATACATTTATTTAGATATAAGTCTGTAATTCCTACTTCCCAGTCATCGTTCATGTTTTCAGGAATATTTACAATGTTTGTAAATGCACACTTAACGTTATCATGATATACATTTAACGAATCATTACTAAGTAATGTCACGAAAAACTCTGTTACATTTACCATTTTTAGTTCTACGTTCTTTGCAGTTTATTAATTATAGGATAACCAATTAATTTTGTTCTTTCCAATTTGCACGGCCTTACTGTTTCTAACAGCCCTCATCAACTTTTCTCGTCCACTTACGTATTTCAAGTCTTGAAATGGATTTGATTCACTTTTATACCTCTTAAGTTTTACTCTTAGCTTTCGCTGTTTATCAGTAAGCTTCACTTTAGTCAATGTTAATTTTTTTGATGCTTGAGTGTCTAAAAATGAGGTATCCTCAACTTTACGCTTATTAGGTTTTGAGTTGAAAGATTTTTCGGTCAGAAAATCTTCATCATCGATGTCGTTAGGTAAATCAGAGAACTCATTTGTGATAGAGAGTTCCTTTTTTGAGGACTCATTATTTTTATTGTTAAGAATGGAAGTGTTAGGTTTTACATCTAACCAAACTGACTCGTCTTGTGTTTGTATTCCAATGCTTTGAGGTGATGAAAGTCGTTTGTTCTGCGTAGTTCGTATATCCATTGTCTTATTTCTTTTTTTATTTTGATAGTAACACAATTCTTGACGTATTGTAATCCATTTATTAAAGTCGCTAGTTTTTTTATCATTTAAAATAGGCAAAAACGTTATATTTATTAAATCGTTTTTCTGGGCATTATTTACCAATTTTTGATATGCATTCGGATGCATTAAAATAACTTTGGTTAATTGATGCTTATTTTTAAGCATTGTTCAATATTTTTCCAAAAATCCCCGAAAGCAATGAACTTATTAAAACAGGTAAAAATCCTCCTTTTTGGATGAGAACTTTTCTCTTAGAATTTATTGACCGTTTTGGACATGAAATAGGACGTAATGCATTTTTATACTTTTTTAGAGCATATAGTTGCTTTTTTGATATCTTATGATTTCCTCGCAGAGTATTCAACACTATCTCCACTAATGCTTTTACTAACTCAATGTCACAATTACTTATAATTGCATTTCGAAGTTTATTATTTGCCCTTTTGAGCACATACAATAAATGTTTGTTCGCTTTCAGTCGATTTAGATTCTTTTTGTAAACCATTTTCATCTGAAAAGCAAACTGTATACTCAGAATTAAAAATATGTGTACGAAATCTAAGGAGATCATTTATTCCCTGAGTAAGATCAATAAGTAAATAACCATGTGGTTCATCTGTCACCTCCTTATATATTCTGAAGAGCTCCTGAGAATTTTCAGGATAAATTTGTCTTGCTAAGCATTGAAATTGTAGCTTATCCCTAGGATTTTTGAACGCAACGATGTATTTTGTGTTTAGTGAAATATCTCGAGTATGTGATGATTTATGAAATATATTTTGTGTAACCACTATTACGGATAAATTCCTGTGGTGTGATCCTTTTGTAAATAGCTCACAGACATTTTTATTAAATGCACCCATCATTAAGTCATCTAGTATTAAAAGAATAGGCTCATGATTTTCATTTTCAATTGTTTCGGGAACTCCTTTATAGTATTCGATGGTATTAAAATTTGGCTTAGCATGCTCCTCTCCATAACACCAAATTATTCGATTAATTGAAATGCTCAGCAAATCATTTCTTTTGTTTATTAAATTTTCTAAAAACGTTGTCTTACCAGATCCTGAAGGACCGCAAATAAGCATTGTAAAAGGATGTATAAATTGCTTAAACATTTTTGGGCTATGTTTTATTTATTAATATTTTATAAATGTTTTCTAACATCTAAGATATTCTAATTACGCGTCTCCTGATCGCGCTTTTTGGGGCAGTTTTTTTCTAAGTGAGTATCAGAGCCGCAATAATTACAATAAACAACTTGTGTGTATCCGCTTTTGTGAGGATCCTTTTCAAACAAACGCTTAAATGAATCCATTTTAAACAACTAGTTACTACAAGTGCTGAATATAAACTGAAAATCTAAACATATGAGTCACCATTACAGTAGATAGCGTAGTTAGAATTTTCCAAGATAACAAATAGCTTAAATAAATTATTTAGAGCACATCTAAGAGGAATTTTTTTGTGGATTCTACAGTTTGTAAAAAAATTTGGATAAAATGTGAGACTTTTTCCAATATCGATATCAATAATCTTAATCCTGTTTCTCAACCATGTAAAATCCTCTCAAATCGATCCTTCGCTCATTTATATTCTCTCTCCTCCCACTTACTGTCAATGAACCTGTTTTTACGATTGGTCCCGTGTTGCGATTCAAACAACCCTCAAACAGGTAGGTCATCCCTTTGCAATGAATCTAATGTGATAGTTTAGAGGTATTTTTTAAGTGTTTCCTGAAAAACGGTTTCGATGCCCTTGAACCTTTCTACTTTCTCTATAATTTATATTCCTCCTTTGTGTACCTAACACTGTCCCATAGCAAAGTGCCTATATAATAACTACTCACAGCTAACAGCTAGGACATAAACTAGTAATCTTTCAACAACGATGGATGACCTTGAAATCATTTTTATCGATTCCCAACCGGAATCAACCATAAATCTGGACTCTCAGCCGAGCTCCGTAGACCTGTCCTTGATTTTTGGGATTAAGACTCAAACCTATCTCGAGAGCAACTTGACCTGGTTAAGTGACATTAAATGGGATGATGACGACGATGACCCAAGGAATGCAACGTCTAATAATGATAATCCAGCATACATTTTCCCGGATGATGACAACATTTTCGATTTAGTAGATAATCAGGATGATGATAAAAGATCTCAACTCCAGGAACTAATTCGGGACGAAGATGATGATGACTTAATTGCTGCGGTAAAATTAGCTGAGGCGAAATTTTAATAATACGAATACATATTTATATAATAAGAATATTTTATGTATTTTTCTAAAAATAATATATACATATGTACATATATAATAAATATAACACATTTAACCACTATTTATTTTAAATGTTTCTGTTTTACTTTTGATTGGTTGAATTTCACTTCCTCTTATTACAAGAGAATCATAGGATTCGTTTGAAACAGGTTTCTTCCACGTGAGGATTACACAAAAAGAATAAGTGGATTTCAGGTAGAATACTGATGCTTTTGAATGAATTTATTGAGTAATTTTCACATCATTTTATACTTAGTTGGTAAATTTATGTAAAGGTATTTATATTTAAAAACGCACAGATTATTTCATTTTTAAATAAATATTATATTTTTCGCTTTAATTCCATGTTATGCTTAAATAAAATATGCATATTGAAGTCAATTCTCAACCAAAACAGTTCAGTTCCTGGACATAAGTAACATCGATAAAATGATGATTTTGATTTTGAATAACTAAAGTTGTGGATTTTTAAGGTGTGTTTTTTCAGTTCATTGCGGGAACTAAAAGATGTTTTTAAATAACACAACTCGCAATGAAATATCCTCATTTCGAAGTGAAAGTGAACTAACCTATCTCAGTAACTTACAGTTCTTATATAGGAAGTGAACAGCATATGAACAAAAATTCTATGCATTTTGTTCTGTTTATATAATTTTTTCATGTTGACGGTTATATAAGACCCAAAATGTAAATATAATATTTGAAACAATATATACAGCAGTGTATCCATAATTTATCCCTTATTACTCAACCACCAATCAGACTTGAGACATCTGGCCATTACAGCTTTAAAACCATTTACTTATTATCACTCAACTACCAATCTGCTCAGATCACATTTGTATAAAATTGAATTAATGAGAGTATAAAAGATCATGCAATCTTTTAAATAATTTAGTATAAAATCGTTAGTAGGTTGAATAGTTTCTATTACTATAATGGTATGTAAGAATATTTAAATCTCTATATAGAAAATGATAAGCACTTCATCAAATATATACCTAGGCTTTCCTAGAATTACTTAACGAGACAAAGCCGGCGGTTGGATACACCAAGGTTGAGGACCTATGCATAGGATTTGAGTACAAGATCAATGGATGTAAAATCAAAAAAACATCATTTGGAAATAAAGTAGTCCTTTATTTAACTGATAAGGACAACGAACCGCTTTGGATATTTTTACCTAAAAGTTATGTGACCAAATTTTCCACAAAAACACCCTTTAAGATGTTGAAGGAGCATGGAATCTCACATCTTATATATAAAGGAAAAGAGATGAATAGATATAGCACTGCCCATTTCCAATTTATATGTAAAGAGTAAATAAAGAGTTCCCATTATATATATGTAAGAGAAGAAGAGACAACTATACATGTAAAGACAAAAATAAAGAAAAAGGTTAAGAATATACACACATATGTAAAAAAGAGATGGCTAGATATAGTACTTATCATTTCCAATACATGGGTAAAGAAAAATATAAGGGAAACATAGCAAAGACGTGGATATAAAGAGTCCTGCTCTTTGAAACATTATCAGTAATAGATTCAAGAAGTCAGCTGCAAGATGCATGCCAAACAAATAAAACTTTTTTTAATGCAATTCGAGGAGATGATCTTCGAGGAGCACGTACAAATTCTTGAAAATTTGATGAGCATTTTGGAAGATCTGGAGGAAAAGGAGCTTCAGTACTCCAAGTTTGGCTTTCATTATAAGCTATGCCCCTGGAGTGATGACGATGCAACGGACGGACCTGACACATGCCTGTGTCATACCCTACCAAATAAGAAAGCAGAAGCTATAGACCTAATGTTAAAGTACTATAACTTAAATAAAAGAATGTATCCCAGCTCAAAAATTCAATAAACATCTTAAATGTCTCTGAAATAATATTGTGTTTTATTTTAAACGAATTTTCTTAAACATTTTTATTATTAACTTATCATTATAGTTAAAATCATTTTTCTTAAATTGTTTTAAAAAACAATTTAATGTTTTTTTGCTGCTTTTAAATATTCCATATAGGATACAGTAATGACCGCATGTATTTGAAAAATAACCTTGCAGTGGTTGTTTATTAAATGTAAACTTTATGGAATTTTTCCTTAATATTTTTAAAAATTATTTATTTTGAGGATATTGACCATATGAATCAAAAAATTCGGCTGAATATTTGTTTTCAAAGTAAAAAGCAACCCAATGAGTTCCTGAATAGCTTGAAGAATCTGTGTTTGCTATTATTAAAGCAGGATATTTCGAAATTACTTGAGGCAGCTGATCAGAGGGATAAACTCCTTTAAAAATTGTTTTTGTTTTTGAATGCTTGGAAAGCAACTTATCGATTTGTAATGTATTCATTTTTACAATAGTACACGAATATTTCTATGTTTATCAATATCAATCATTGAGTCATATTCACAGTATACCAGACAAGTAACTGCTTCTGTAAGAGGCTCCGAAAATCGTCCTTCAATTCGGATGGCTCCTTGTGATATTAAATTTGAGCATACAGTTGAATTGTGATGGTCTGCTGTTAGGTCAAATGCTAATATAAAACTATTTTTATCAAACATTTCCTTTGTAATTTGTAAGCCTCGATCATAATGTTTTATTCCACTTGATCTGAATAGCATATTATATCCTCTAGAGCTTTGAGCATTTTCAGAGTTCGAGAAATCAAACTCAAGTGCCTGCGATGGTACTTGTACTCCATTAACCAATAGATTAAAGCGTTGAATTTTAAAATGTTCAAAATGGAAGGGGTTTAATGCCCGATTTCCAGAATATGATTTGTTTTTTACCATGCAAAAAACCAAAAAATTGGGAAGCTGTCCAATAACTGCATTGTCAATTGATAATGTATTATTTCCTGGATATATTGTAAATGATTTTACTTGAACTTTGCTGTATGGATAAATGGCATTTTTAGTTTGTAAAACATGATGATGAGCCAATAAAATGCTCGGATTAATAGTTATGTGGTTCATGAATAGTTGGGCCTCCAATATTTTAAGATTTGATTCAGTTTCAGATTCCATTAAATAAAATGCTGTTTTTTCAATGTTAAAAGTAATCCTCAAATCTACATTATTTATAAGCAGTTTTGGTTGATTAAATATATCTCCATGAACTTTTCCGAATAGTTCAACCTTATTACTGTTTTGAAAAATATTTTTGAGCATAATGGATCCATCGGTGTTAACGTATCTACCAGATAATAATTTACCATAATTAGGATAATAACCTTGAGTGGCTAAGTGACTTTCACTGGCATCACTGCCATAGTTTAAAATCGTTTGCAAATACGATCTATAATGATAGTTATTATCACTCTGAGAAACCAAAATATTATTTAAATATACGGACGAACTTCTAAACATTGAATGCAAAATATTATTCACTACTCCAACATCGTTTCCTTCAATGTTGGTATTATCACTTTTTCTTAGTTGCACAACAAGTCTTAAGTAAACACTTGATAGGTCTCGATATGTTTCCCCATTTCCTAAGCAAACGAATTCAATTGAAGAAGCACTGTCCAACGAAGCTATGGGGTTATATGAAACTTCTTCTGTTCTCAGAATAGAGCTTTGTGTAGGATGTGGCTCAAAGAGATCCAATTCGCTTTTCATACATTCAATATGGGTGGTCATTTTGATTTAGAAAAAATGTCTCTTATAGTTAATTTCTTTGTTGATTTTTTTTTTTGGTTCTCGACTGCGTATGTTTGCTTCCTTCTTTAGATGATAAATGAGATAGTTTTTTCCTAGACCTTCTCTTTTTATTCTTTTTACCTGCCCCATTCTGGAATCGGGTTAACTTATTAATGGCTTTATTTGACAGGTTTTGCAAAGCAATTTTACTTTGTTCTTGGATAATAGTTCTTAAAGGTTTTCGACCAAACTCATTTATTACTGCCTTTCCAGTCTCAGTAGCTTGGTTTTTAATAGCGTTTATCCCCGAAAGGAATAGTGGTTTTATGTAATTAAAAAGACCACTAAAAAAGTTCCCAATTCCTCTACCTTGTTGGATAACTCTGGGTGAAACATAAAGACTTCCTATATGATTCAACCCTCCTCCACACTGATTTAAATAATATTGTTGATAAGATTTCGTCATGATGGTTATTTCTACTCTGAATAAATTTCCATCTTTACAGTATTATTTATAGCATTTCTTTTCGTTTTTTAAAGTGAAGGGTAACAAAAATTGGAATTGCTGAAGATTCAAATGGTACTTTATACCCTTTGGAATCGGTAATTAAGATCGAAATTTCTTTTGGAGACCATATTTCAATGGGATTGTATTGTATAAGTTGCTCTTTTCCATTATAATGTAATACTCGAAGACATCGAGGTCTTTTATTTCCAACACATCTTGGTTTGATAATGTCAGTGTAAACAAAAATCAAACCATTTTGAAACTGTTCAGACTCTATTGACTCATTTTCATATCGAAATGTTTCTCCATTTACTAAGCTAATAACGAATTCTGTTGTTTCTTCAGATGCGATTGAGGTATTCTCAGGCCTGCTTTTTATACATTTATTTAGATATAAGTCTGTAATTCCTACTTCCCAGTCATCGTTCATGTTTTCAGGAATATTTACAATGTTTGTAAATGCACACTTAACGTTATCATGATATACATTTAACGAATCATTACTAAGTAATGTCACGAAAAACTCTGTTACATTTACCATTTTTAGTTCTACGTTCTTTGCAGTTTATTAATTATAGGATAACCAATTAATTTTGTTCTTTCCAATTTGCACGGCCTTACTGTTTCTAACAGCCCTCATCAACTTTTCTCGTCCACTTACGTATTTCAAGTCTTGAAATGGATTTGATTCACTTTTATACCTCTTAAGTTTTACTCTTAGCTTTCGCTGTTTATCAGTAAGCTTCACTTTAGTCAATGCTGATTTTTTTGATGCTTGAGTGTATAAAAATGAGGTATCCTCAACTTTACGCTTATTAGGTTTTGAGTTGAAAGATTTTTCGGTCAGAAAATCTTCATCATCGATGTCGTTAGGTAAATCAGAGAACTCATTTGTGATAGAGAGTTCCTTTTTTGAGGACTCATTATTTTTATTGTTAAGAATGGAAGTGTTAGGTTTTACATCTAACCAAACTGACTCGTCTTGTGTTTGTATTCCAATGCTTTGAGGTGATGAAAGTCGTTTGTTCTGCGTAGTTCGTATATCCATTGTCTTATTTCTTTTTTTATTTTGATAGTAACACAATTCTTGACGTATTGTAATCCATTTATTAAAGTCGCTAGTTTTTTTATCATTTAAAATAGGCAAAAACGTTATATTTATTAAATCGTTTTTCTGGGCATTATTTACCAATTTTTGATATGCATTCGGATGCATTAAAATAACTTTGGTTAATTGATGCTTATTTTTAAGCATTGTTCAATATTTTTCCAAAAATCCCCGAAAGCAATGAACTTATTAAAACAGGTAAAAATCCTCCTTTTTGGATGAGAACTTTTCTCTTAGAATTTATTGACCGTTTTGGACATGAAATAGGACGTAATGCATTTTTATACTTTTTTAGAGCATATAGTTGCTTTTTTGATATCTTATGATTTCCTCGCAGAGTATTCAACACTATCTCCACTAATGCTTTTACTAACTCAATGTCACAATTACTTATAATTGCATTTCGAAGTTTATTATTTGCCCTTTTGAGCACATACAATAAATGTTTGTTCGCTTTCAGTCGATTTAGATTCTTTTTGTAAACCATTTTCATCTGAAAAGCAAACTGTATACTCAGAATTAAAAATATGTGTACGAAATCTAAGGAGATCATTTATTCCCTGAGTAAGATCAATAAGTAAATAACCATGTGGTTCATCTGTCACCTCCTTATATATTCTGAAGAGCTCCTGAGAATTTTCAGGATAAATTTGTCTTGCTAAGCATTGAAATTGTAGCTTATCCCTAGGATTTTTGAACGCAACGATGTATTTTGTGTTTAGTGAAATATCTCGAGTATGTGATGATTTATGAAATATATTTTGTGTAACCACTATTACGGATAAATTCCTGTGGTGTGATCCTTTTGTAAATAGCTCACAGACATTTTTATTAAATGCACCCATCATTAAGTCATCTAGTATTAAAAGAATAGGCTCATGATTTTCATTTTCAATTGTTTCGGGAACTCCTTTATAGTATTCGATGGTATTAAAATTTGGCTTAGCATGCTCCTCTCCATAACACCAAATTATTCGATTAATTGAAATGCTCAGCAAATCATTTCTTTTGTTTATTAAATTTTCTAAAAACGTTGTCTTACCAGATCCTGAAGGACCGCAAATAAGCATTGTAAAAGGATGTATAAATTGCTTAAACATTTTTGGGCTATGTTTTATTTATTAATATTTTATAAATGTTTTCTAACATCTAAGATATTCTAATTACGCGTCTCCTGATCGCGCTTTTTGGGGCAGTTTTTTTCTAAGTGAGTATCAGAGCCGCAATAATTACAATAAACAACTTGTGTGTATCCGCTTTTGTGAGGATCCTTTTCAAACAAACGCTTAAATGAATCCATTTTAAACAACTAGTTACTACAAGTGCTGAATATAAACTGAAAATCTAAACATATGAGTCACCATTACAGTAGATAGCGTAGTTAGAATTTTCCAAGATAACAAATAGCTTAAATAAATTATTTAGAGCACATCTAAGAGGAATTTTTTTGTGGATTCTACAGTTTGTAAAAAAATTTGGATAAAATGTGAGACTTTTTCCAATATCGATATCAATAATATTATTTGTTAAATACTT
Organism: Drosophila persimilis; assembly: GCF_003286085.1. Lineage (NCBI taxonomy): Eukaryota > Metazoa > Arthropoda > Insecta > Diptera > Drosophilidae > Drosophila > Drosophila persimilis. The sequence goes on from NW_020825325.1 coordinate 38,335, forward strand.
AGATAAAAACTTTTTTTTAATTTCACCACGTACAATAACGGTGCTAAATCTATTTAGTGGTGAAAGTATTTCACCTAAACTTAAATATGATATTTCACCATCTGACCATTCCAATCCATTTATGGTTTGACGATTAATATTTTGTTGTTTAATCATTTCATTATCCAATTCATTCAGATGATATGGTGGTTTGAAATGAAAGAAGTTTGGTGTTACTGTTCCGGTTTGCATAAACGCCAATTCCTTAATAAAAAGTTGTTTATTATTTCCAAAGACATATTGAAAATCAACTATAACGCTTGAATTCCTGTCGATTGTGTTCATGTTGGTTTGAGATTTTGTAAGAAACTGAATGAGTTGTTGATGCCTATCTCCTTTATATACAGCCCAATTTAGTAAGAGTTCTTAGTTTTACAAAAGCATTCAACCCAAATGGACACGCTTCAATCAAAAAGAATTAGGTCCACTAGAAAGAAGCAGGATCACGAAGTCATTTTCGGTCTCGAATATTATGTAGTACATAATTTAAAACTTAAATGCGGTTTTTCAACTACAAGAAAATTCACTCCAATGATATGGATGCAGCAAAGCAAAAACAATTTCGTCGGTTTAGATAAAGATGAATGGATGCAATTGGTTACATACAAAGAGTATATCCAATTGAAACTTGATCAGTATGATTTTTTGATGCCTGATACAATTATAGACCATCCATTATTACCCACAATTAAGTGTAATTTTAGATTTCGAAAATCAGATAAGCAGTATGTGTTTATAATAAATCAGTTTTGAAATAAAATTGAATTTGATAGTGAGTCCTGGAGATCGTTTTTAAGATTAGGCATTTTTTTTACCACATTTTTATGTTGGAATACGATACTTAAGCAACAAATTATATACCTCTACTATAATAATATTATTCCTAAGTGTGCAGCCTTACAAAAATTTGATGTTCAACTAGCTGATTTATGCTTTGAAATTTCCAAAAAAATGTGTAATCAAATAAAACGCGATGTTCTTGAGTATAAGCAAACACTTTTAAATAAGCAATCATCCCAACATAACAATAGAAAATAAAAAATTATATTTAAAATGAGTAAGCAACAAGTTGTTAATGAAATACATAAGCCTGCTAGAAGAAATTTTATTCGTCGTAAATTCGTACAAAAGGGAATTAATGACACGTGGCACATCGATTTAGTTGAAATGATACCCTTTTATAAGGAAAACAAAGGATATAGGTACTTGCTGACAGTAATTGACACGTTCTCGAAGTTTGCATATGCAGTTCCCGTTAAGTCTAAAACAGCTTTAGATGTTTTATCAGCATTGAAGAAAATATTAAAAATATCTAAACATAAACCTAAAAATATTCAATCTGATCAAGGAAAGGAGTTTTTTAATGTAGCCTTCGGAGAGTTAATGAAAAAGAATAACATTAACCATTACCATACATATACACACCTTAAAGCATCTATTTGTGAACGTTTTAATAGAACATTAAAAAATCGTATGTGGAAAATCTTTAGTATGCAGGGTAATCATACGTGGATTTATATCTTGCATGACTTACTAAAAGATTATAATAATTCATATCACCGTACTATAAAAATGAGGCCTATAGATGTAAACAAACAAAATGAAGAGTTTATTTTGAAAACAGCTTATAATATTTGTAAGGTATTTCCTAAACACAAGTTTTCCATTGGTGATCCTGTTAGAATAAGTAAATATAAAGGTATTTTTACAAAGGGCTATGATCCAAACTGGACAGCCGAAGTTTTTAAAATTTTAAAAGTAAAGTCTACTAATCCTGTAACATATGAGCTGGAGGACTATAAGGGGGAAATGATCAAAGGCTCATTTTATGATCAAGAACTCCAAAAAGTTAAAGATGAAAATGCTTTCTTAGTGGAAAAAATACTTAGAAGGAAAAAAGAACAAGTTTTTGTTAAATGGTTAGGTTTCGATGAAACACACAATTCATGGATAGATAAAAAGAGTATATTAAAATAATTAAGCACGCAAAATATTTATCAGATTTAATTTATTTTTATGTATTTTTTACATTGAAATATAGTTTTAATTATACACAAATTAAAAATAATAATAATATAATGTTAAATTTACTTATACCATATTTTGTGTATTATTACTAGCACCTAAAATATTTTTAATTTCATAGTGATTATGAGCTAATGTTGAAATATTATCAGGTAATATAAATCTTTTGTCATCCTTATAATTTAGACTTATCTTATTTACAATTTCAGTATAAATTTTATGACCTCTACTTCTAATAACTCTCTGTTGTCCATAATAAGTTTTTTTATGTTTAATGCATTCAATATAATGAGTATGAGTTAATCGTTTAACTACTGACTTTTTTACGCCTTTAACCTTTTTTACGTTATAGTCAGTGTTATCATCTTTAGCAATTAAATATGAGTATGCTTTCGCTTTTAATCCTGCAAACGACGTCATTATTTTTCCTGCATTTTCGTCTTTCATTAATCCAAGCTCTTTGTTATTAGCGAGATTGATACCGAATCTGTTTGAGGCTAGGTAATTGGATGTATCAAAGCGATTAGGATTGAATTTAATTAAATCATAAAAATCTTCTTCTGATGATATAATAAATGAATCTGTATCCATATAGAGTATTTTTGATGATGGACATGATGGATGATAGAAATAGTCATACATTAACCATTTTGAAAGTTCTAGTACACTAACTCCAATGTATATGGGCTTATCATAAAAAATTCGGGACTTAGTTGATTCAATGGCAGCCAAATTATCTCCAAAGATTTCAACACTGTGGAAATTATGTCTTGCTATGCGTTGTCTAAACCCTGCTGAGTTTTGTCTTGACTCATAATGCTTAACTAATGCAACCTCACGACGTTTTTCTACATTCTCCATTGTTTTACCGTAAACGGCATTAACCATTAATTTGTAAAAGTTTATCTCAAAGTCATTGCTAGCTAATTTTCTAAGAGATGTATTGAGGTCAATATATGGTTTCAGCCAACAGGACTGATTAAATGATAAAACTCTAGATATTTTTTCTAAAATCATACCTTGCTCTATACATAACTGTAGCTGCTTCAAATGAATTATATAGTTCTTTTTATCACTTAAGTCAGCTATTAGTTTTGTCTGCTTTCCTCCTGGTGGAATCTTATTTTCGGGGCAAAAAGGTAAACTATTATGCTTATTATGAATATCACCAGGATATCGCAAATCTACTTCTAAAATATATCCAACATCACTAGATGCCGATATGCTAAGAACGTTGAAAGATGAAATTTCATCGTTACTTAGAAATTTAAAATTAGAAAATGGAAGGGGTTGACTCATAGCCCATCCATATAAGTTGTTGGCGTCAATATATGAAAGGAAATTTATGGGTTCGGTAGGCTTAAATTTATTATTTAAATATTTGTTATTTGCTGTTGCAATCCGTTGAGTTCATTGGGTCAATCCTCCACGAACAGCAGTTTTTAAAAAATTATAAATGTCAGGATCACTAACAAGTTCTAATTCTACTCTTGTGTATTTTAACATTGCATCCCATGAAACTGAAGGAGCAGTAACAGAATTAATGGGGTCTAACCTGTACACTCGGGAACAAAGACTCCTAAAATTCTCAAATACATCAGCAAGAATTAAAACGTCGCTTTCCAAATATAATTTTAAATAATCTCTAATAGATTTGCAATTAAATGCGTTCCAAACCTTCTGAGCAAAGTTGTAGTCTTCAACACTACATTCCTCATCATTCGGCGAATTATAAAAATTATCTCGCGAAGGAAGCAGGGATTCATCAAATTTTTCAAAACTATCCAAATAATCATAGGGAAATACTCCCTTTCGTCGTAGCATATCAAATTTTTCACCTTGATATTTACTTCTCAAAATTTTAAAATTCGCTATGTTCATATAACTAGCGAGTTTTTCTAAGCTTGAATTTAAAAATCTATTTGAATCTATATATCTAATTTTATATTGATGAAGATAAGATTCATCGAGCTTACAAATTTGAGTTAACGCAATATATAACTCTTTATTGCAAGGAATGGGTCTTAGTTCATCTTTTATTGACGTAACAAATAAATGTATATCATAACGAGATAAGTTATGAAAAACTACCGGGAAAAAGGGATCGCTTAATCTAAATGTCTGTTTACACAGCTTATGAATAGGACCTACATATTGTCCTGTAAACTGATCAAAGAATTTTTCTCGATCATCATCAGAAATTTGTTTCTCGCAGGCATAGCATTCACCGTGTTCCTGGTAATCCTCATCCCAAATGTTAAACTGATAGATTGGTTTTTTATAGGACTTCCAGTACTTCTCATAAAGTCCATCGGTTTTCATCCTAAGTGCTTGACAAAATTTTTGGATACAATCCGGTCCTGAAATAACGAAATCATAATGTTTATGAGTTTATTGCCTTTGCTGGAATGTTAAAATATTTACCTTCGTATGTCCACATCTCATTTAGATGTTCATTGTATTTATGTACAATATAAAATGATGCTGCACATGCTGTATGCCTCTGTGCCATAGTAGTTGATGATTTTGATGGATCATTAAGATTTATATCGTAATTTTCCAAAACTGCTTCGATGTCAGCATAAATTACTACTGGTGGAGATAGTTTTTTAGAAAAACTTTTGAATACAGTTTTGGTATTAGGTTCAGGATACAAAGCAGCAACTTTTCCACACTCTTTAGTGTCATGTATAGTATTTGTTGTACTATAAAATTGCAAGCAGTTCTCGCAAAAATATGCCGTATTATGGGATTTACTATGTTGTGAATAACATAATTTTCTCATGCACGTTATATATGCATAATGCATCATTTGCATATTATCACTATTAATTCCAAGCAAGTTTATGTGGTGAGTCCGAATTTTCTTAGTCCTCACTGTGGGTCCCACAACGTTTTTTCCATTCTCATCGACTTCATAAACATTGATGCTAAAATCCTCATTTGCTGATTCGAATCGCTTGATTCCTTTGCTTGTTATTGGAAACTCAATTCCGGAAAAATTTAATCTTACTCCTTCATAATAAATGATGTCTTGCCGTATGTTTCCGCATCGATAGGATGATGGTATTGTTAACTTATCTCGGGAAATTTTTTTTAATGCTGCTGTTTGATATATAGTTTTAAGGTGTGTTCCATAGGCTAATGATGCTAAAACACACCACTTGAAACAAAAATCATCGTCATTTTTAACATTTATGAGTGCATTTCGTGACTTAATTTTTTTGGGAGCTTGGATAAACCTGTTTGCAGCGATATGCTCTAGTTTTATCATGGTAAGTTCAAAATATTTAAAACACTTTATTGCCCAACCTGAATCCTTCTCCTGGAATTCACTGCTGAGAGTTATCAAATTTTCTATTGTATCATTGAGATGATCATCAATCAGCTCGTTTTCATATATTGGTTTGTATGGAGTAATGAAATGCTTCATCGTTTCTGTTAAGCTTTCATCATCAGTGATTTTAACGTATAATCCATATACTTTTAAATTGTATTTTATGGATCTGTACTCACTCATGCAGTGACGCAATAAATTGATAATATCATTTTTGCAATCATAAAAAAACTCTTTTAAATCAATCTGTTCACTTTTTTTTGAGTGAACACGATATGATTTTAAAAGAAATCGCGACTCCGTTGAAATTAAAATAACGTTTTCATTTTCCTCTAGTTGAGCTGCTCTTGCATTCTAATGTTTGTCCGACATCATATGGCGCCTTTCCCTAGACGAAGGGTAACTTTCACCGCAAATTGAACAGTCAATAATCCTTAGGTCCATCGGAGTATCCAATCGAGGCCGTTTTAAAGCTCCTGACGTTGAAGGACCTTGAAGATCACTTGAATTAGATCCTTTGCTCATAAGAATCTCAAAAGCATTCCTAGGTCCCAAGCATGCTTCATAATGACTATCAAACTCTATTAAGTCGATGGACTTAGAGCAAAGGTCACACACTACATTATTACGCAAATCAGAGCATCTCTCATAATGAGATTGAAACTCTGAAAAGTCAACGGACTTATCACACATGTTGCACTGAACTTTTGATGCCATTTTAAGTTTTATTTATTTATTTATTTTTTTTGTATCGAACTAACCACTTTCACTATTGAAACAGGACTAAGGGTTTCCTTTTTAAATGGTATCTTTTTAGGCCCCTCCCAAACACCTTCTTAATCTTTTATATCCAAAACAACAGTACCTGTTCACAAACCTGTTTTAAACGATTCCTACTGGGTCAATCTAATAATATGAGGGAAAGGTTACAACCTCTATTCTACCTGAAATCCACTTATTCTTTTTGTGTAATCCTCACGTGGAAGAAACCTGTTTCAAACGAATCCTATGATTCTCTTGTAATAAGAGGAAGTGAAATTCAACCAATCAAAAGTAAAACAGAAACATTTAAAATAAATAGTGGTTAAATGTGTTATATTTATTATATATGTACATATGTATATATTATTTTTAGAAAAATACATAAAATATTCTTATTATATAAATATGTATTCGTATTATTAAAATTTCGCCTCAGCTAATTTTACCGCAGCAATTAAGTCATCATCATCTTCGTCCCGAAGTAGTTCCTGGAGTTGAGATCTTTTATCATCATCCTGATTATCTACTAAATCGAAAATGTTGTCATCATCCGGGAAAATGTATGCTGGATTATCATTATTAGACGTTGCATTCCTTGGGTCATCGTCGTCATCATCCCATTTAATGTCACTTAACCAGGTCAAGTTGCTCTCGAGATAGGTTTGAGTCTTAATCCCAAAAATCAAGGACAGGTCTACGGAGCTCGGCTGAGAGTCCAGATTTATGGTTGATTCCGGTTGGGAATCGATAATATACGTCTGTCCCGTATCCTTACTACTTGGTGGCGCCACCTATCGGCGATAATGTGAACTAACTTCGATCTTAATCCTGTTTCTCAACCATGTAAAATCCTCTCAAATCGATCCTTCGCTCATTTATATTCTCTCTCCTCCCACTTACTGTCAATGAACCTGTTTTTACGATTGGTCCCGTGTTGCGATTCAAACAACCCTCAAACAGGTAGGTCATCCCTTTGCAATGAATCTAATGTGATAGTTTAGAGGTATTTTTTAAGTGTTTCCTGAAAAACGGTTTCGATGCCCTTGAACCTTTCTACTTTCTCTATAATTTATATTCCTCCTTTGTGTACCTAACACTGTCCCATAGCAAAGTGCCTATATAATAACTACTATCAGCATCAATAGCCGAGTCGATTGAGCCATGTCTGTCTGTCCGTCTGTCCGTCCCCTTCAGCGCCTAGTGCTCAAAGACTATAAGAGCTAGAGCAACGATGTTTCGATCCAGACTTCTGTGATATGTCACTGCTACAAAAATATTTCAAAACTTTGCCCCGCTCACTTCCGCCCGCACAAAGAGCGAAAATCTGTGGCATCCACAATTTCGACGATACGAGAAAACTAAATCAGAAAACGCAGAATCGTAGAAGATGACTATTTCTTTTAGAGTGCAAAATCTGAACCAGATCGTATAATTATTATAGCCAGAATCACGAAAACAATTTCACTCTTTCTCGCTCTGTCTCACTCTAACACACAGGTTTCATGGTCGGTTTTGCCAATTGCAAAATATGAGTTCAAGGATCTCAGAACCCATAAGAGCTAGAGCAACCAAATTTGGTATCCACACTCCTGTGATATCGGACCTTGACCGTTTTGTGTCAAAATTTCGCCGCACCCCCTTCCGCCCCCGTAAAGGACGAAAATCTGGGGCAACCACAAATCTCAGAGACTATTAAGGCTAGAGTAACCAAATTTGGTATCCGCACTCCCGTTAGATCTCACTATAAAACGTATATCTCAGAATTTCGCCCCACCCCCTTCCGCCCCCACAAAGGACGAAAATCTGTTGCATCCACAATATTGCAGATTCGAGAAAACTAAAAGCGCAGAATCATGGATAACCACCATATCTATCAGATTGCTGAATCTGGATCACATCGGATCATTTTTATAGCCAATACGAACAAATCAATTTGCACTGGCTACGAAGCGCCCGACGTCACGCACAGACTGATTTTCTGTCTCTCTCGCACGCACTCTTTGTCGTGTCGTTTAATATTAGCGGCGTCTGCCGGAGGAGAGCCATACTGACTTAGTATCGGGTATAACTGTAGAGTTGCGGTGTCCGCAGCAACTCACAACGTTCCCCCTCGTTGTTACTGCTGCCGCTGAAGTCGCTGCTGCTGATACCGCTGTTGCTGTTGCTGGTGTTGCCTTTGCTTACGTCGCTGCTGCTGATATCGCTGTCGCTGCTGCTGGTGTTGCCTCTGCTTAAGTCGCTGTCGCTGATCTTCCTCTCGCTGTAGTTTTTTTTTTTGGTGTTACCAAATGTCATGTGGAATATGCGAATGGCAGATAGGTGGGTAAGAAGAGTAAAAAGGTAAAACTAATCAGAAAACTACGAAAAATATACAATTAACTACAGAAAAAATACTTTAATTTATAAAAACTTATTCCTAATATCACAGGCAAGTAACTAAAACTATGGACAAACTATCTACGGACATGCAAAAACTACAGAAACAACAGGATTGACATCTACAACAAAAACATTGATGCAGACAAGGTAAAATAAAGCATAATTGACTTACATTTACACACATATAAACATATTAATTACAATTTATTTTATTTCTAACAGGTGGACAAACAACAACGGAGCACCGGCGGGCATATCAAACGCAATGCGAACATTACGCTGTATACCGGCCGGCTCTGTTGTCCCCCTGTGTGTTGTTAATTGGCTGGATGTGACGACAGCGTCATCAGATGAGGCCTCCTTTTACGCCCCTTTGGCAGGAAATTGATGATGTTGATGGCGAGGCAGCTTCTTAATGATCAGCTCTGTCTGTGTATTGGCAGGTACGTGTGATTTTTGTGTGTTTTGGCCGTTTTTCGTTGTTGTCCGTATTAACGTCTTTTTCTTTGTTGTAGTGGCTGTCTCTGGATCGACGATTGGGCACATCAATAGGCGCCGCCCGATCGCATGCTTTCGCGTGCGCTGGCGATTTGTGCCCTTCATATTTCGCCCAGGCCATCCAGCGCCTCGAATGGATCGTGGTCGGTGCATTCGTCGTCATCTTCATCGTTAATTGCTTCGCAGTCCATATCGGATTCGGAGTCCGATATGGCTGCGGCGTCATGGTGCGTATTTGCAGTTGATCGTGGCGATGGCTGTGTGGATGCTGCTGCTGCTGTTGTTGTCCGTTGTGGCGGCACTCCCCCCGTGCTCCCGTCCCTTGCCCTTGCGTCCCTTGCGTCAGTTTCGTTGAAATTGCTGCCAGCCTTTCTTCCAGTTCTCTAATTTTTCTGGGATCTCTTTTCAGGATATGGGCACAGCTCCCATTGCACTGGGCGCCTGTCTGCTGCTGTACCTGGTGTTGGCGTGGCTCCGGAGCACGATTTGGGATCGGCTGCATCGGCAGGACCCTCTGGTGTTGGTGCCCCTCGGCCAGTGGCCGGGGATGTTGGTCGCGATGCTGCAGCTGTTGCCGATGCTATCGACCCGGACCGCGTTGGCGTTGCTGCTGCGGCTGTGGGTGGAGTGGCTGTGTGGGTGGCTGCTGCTGGCGCTCCGCTCTTGCGCGTCGGCTTGCTGGCCCTCCTCTGTCTTCTCCCTCTCCCGTTACTCCCGAACTGTTTTGAGTGTACTCGTTCGGTGTACGCTGGTACGAATCTGCGGTACCAAGATGCCAGGCCCAAAAAACTATGCAGCTGTTTCAGTGTAGTTGGTGCGGTGAGTTCTTTAATGGCCGCCACTTTATCTGGGTCTGTGTGTATTCCTTCCTCGCTCACCATGTGTCCTAGGTATTTCAGTTTCTTTTGAAAAAAATGACATTTTGCTGCGTTAATGCGTAGGTTTGCTGTCCGTAGCCGTTCGAATACCGTTTTTAGTTTTTGCATGTGTTCAACTTTCATCCGCCCAATTACGATTATGTCGTCTAGGTATGCGAAAGCGAATGGTTCCATGTCCGGACCGATTACCGAGTCTAGGGCTCTTTGGAACGTAGCCGGTGCTGTTGTGAGTCCGAATGGCATGACCTTCCATTGGTACAATCCTCGCCCTGGAGCTGTAAAGGCTGTGTAGTGTCGGCTCTGTTTTTCCATTGGTATTTGCCAATACCCTGACTTTAAGTCGAGCGTGCTAATGTATTCAGCCTCTTTAAGCTGATTTAGAATAAAGTCCATCCGTGGTAGTGGGTATGCATCCTTCTCTGTTTTTTCGTTTAACAGTCGGTGATCCACGCAGACCCTCCAATCTCCGGATTTCTTTTTTATGAGAACAATCGGCGAGCTGTATGGGCTGTGTGATGGTTCTATTAGATCTTGCTTTATGAGTTCGCTGATCTCTTTGTTGATGATTTCCATTTGTGCCGGGTTTCTTGGGTAATACCTCTGTTTGACTGGTCTGTCATCTTTCAGGAATATCCGATGTTTCATAACATTGCTCACCCCTTCCAGCGTGTTGGATTTTTGTACCTCCGTTTTAATCCATTTTTCGATTTCTTCGTCCGTCGGTTCTGTTACTGAGTTTCTTGCGTTTTCCTCCTTTCTCTTTGGGTTTGGTTCCCCGTTGAAGTTTACCGTGGCTTCTCCACACGTTATTGATGTGCCTGCATCCTTTAAAAATTCCACTCCTAGTATGGGGGTATCTGGTACCCCTGTCATGATTAGGAATGATTGGTTGGTCTCTTTTCCCCCTAGTTCTACCGTTAGTTGGATTCTCCGTGTTGTTCTCCGAGTGCTTCCATCCGCGAGCCGGATTAATCTGTTTTCCACTCCTTCGATACCTTCCTCTTTTAGTTTTTCGACCGTCTTTTCGTTTATCATGCATCTTGTTGCCCCTGTATCGATGATTACATCCATCAGTTGTGATCCGATCCTGGCCCGTCCTAAAAGCTGGTTCTTGTTAAATATTAGTTGTGTGTTGTCCCGCTCCGCTGGTTTTGGGCCACAGGAGGTTCGCGGGTTGGTCCTGCGCCCTGTGTGTTTTCCGGTTGTTTTCTGCAGCAGTCTATTGTGCGTACTCCTTGTTTGTTGCAGGTCCAGCAGTACAGTACGGGTTCCCTGTTGCATGTTCGGGCCTCGTGCCCATAGTTGCCACATCTTTGGCATTTCCTTTGTCGGTATTGGGTCCTTTGCCAAGCTGGCTGGTCGTTTTGTGGATAGTTCCATTGGCGCCCTGTAATTTTGGAGAGTCCGGCATCTGTCTCAATTTTTTCGAATTCCTCTGTGATGATCATGAATTCTGACAGCGTTTGGAATTCTCTCCTCTTCACGTATAATTTAAGCGGCAGCCGGCAGTTCTGGTATATTATTTCCAGTTTTTTCTGCTCTGTGTAGGTTCCGAACCTCATTAACTTCCTTATTTCTTGGATATAGTCTCGAACTGGTTCTGTTTCCTCTTGTTTTCGCTCTGCCACTTGTTTTGCCAGCTCCTCTTGGTATCTGGGGGATATGAAGTTATCTTTTAGTCCGACCTTTGCATCCTCCCATGATGTGATTGGCGCTGGTTTTGTGTGCCACCAGTCTAGTGCGCTTTCTTCCAGAATTATCGGCATTGCGAATACGAGGTGGTCCGGTTCTACCCCGTAGGTTTCTGCTAATTCCTCCATCCTGCTCAGGAATTCTAGCAGCCCTCCTTTTCCTGTAAAGATCAGGTCCCACTTGCGTATTTTTTCTATTATCGCTACTGCTTCTGGCGATCCTTTCTTTATTTGTTTTGGAAATAGGGATTTCTTCCTGCCTGTCCTGGTCTCCCCTTGGCTCTCTTCCATTGTTGGTTTTTGTGGTACTCCTTTTGGTGACTGTTGCCTTGGGCTCTTGGTTCTCGGGCTTTTTACTCGTGTTTGTGTATTTGCTAGTTGTTCTAGCCTCTCTCGAATATGTATTGGGAGGTCTGTTCTCTCTGAAAATTGTAGTAGTTGTTTCTTTTGGGTTTCTAGTCCATCCAGTTTCTCCAATCCGAATTCTTCGCAATAGTTTTGTAACTCCAGTTTCGTTGCTTGGTTTATCCATTGTTTTGCCATCTTGACTTTGAGATTATGCTTCTTATGCTACCACAACCTGCTCGGGCGCCACTGTGACGGCGCTTCGGCCGGGGTATGCTCGTCGCGCCGGGTTCCACAGAAATTTGTTTGATCTCTGGGTGTGGTAGCTGAAAGAGAGTCTCGTGGTTCAAGAATAAGGCAGGCTTGGATCGGTAATAAAAGAGATAGAGTTAGTTTTATTGTGCTTAATGGTACAAAGTTTGGTCGTTGCGCGGGTGTTTTCGCTGCTGGCTCGTCCTTCGGGTCGTCCTTCGGGGTCGTCCTTCGGTTGGGCCGCACGTGGCGGATGGTTGCGTGCGGGACCGGGTAGTCGTCTGGGCGGATCGACGGAGGTCGCCTGTGCTCCGCGGGGAAGAGTGTTGCGGAGGGTTAATGCGCTCCGAGAAGAATTAAATGTTGCGGAGGGTTAATGCGCTCCGAGGGGGGATAATGTTGCGGAGGGTGAATGCGCTCCGAGGAGAATTAAATGTTGCGGAGGGTTAATGCGCTCCGAGGAGAAGTAAATGTTGCGGAGGGTTAATGCGCTCCGAGGAGAATTAATTTTGCGGAGGATGAATGCGCTCCGAGGAGAATTAATGTTGCGGAGGGTGAATGCGCTCCGAGGAGAATTAAATGTTGCGAAGGGTTAATGCGCTCCGAGGAGAAGTAATGTTGCGGAGGGTGAATGCGCTCCGAGGAGAGTTAATGTTGCGGAGGGTTAATGTGCTCCGAGGAGAATTAATGTTGCGGAGGGTTAATGCGCTCCGAGGAGAATTAATGTTGCGGAGGGTTAATGCGCTCCGAGGAGAAGAAAGGTGGCGGAGGTTTAATGCGCTCCGAGGAGGATGGGAGGATCGCTGGGGCTGCTGGTGGCTGCTACTGATGCTTACCTCTCCACTGGCCGGAGCCGAACTGATGCTGATCGCTCTGGCGGAGCTCCTTTTATTCCCAAAACGCGGCTGATCTTACGGTCTGTCCCTAGCGCGTTGTGCTGCGGGGCCCTAACGCGTTTGTACGGACCGGCTGATAGTGTGCCCGTTGGCGCGTGGGTTATGGTCACACTTGGTCCGGTCAGCTGGGGGTGTGCCCGTGGCTGGCTGTGCTACGGGCCCATTAGTGGGGATCAGCTGCGTTTTGTTTGTTTGTATTGTTTGTTTATTTATATTTCTTTTATTCTGTGGCAGGTCTTCATGTATTTGTCGCTTATGTTCTACTTATCCTACTAATACTTATTTTCTAATCTTCATGGCTTGTCTTGGTGTTTCTATTGAGGTTGGTTTGGTGTTTGTGGCGCCGGCGCTTGGTCATCCTGGCGCTGGGCGTCACAAACTGGCGCGTCCACTCAAATTAAATGATCAATTTGAGCCGCACTTTGGCACTTGCACTAGGCTTTGACTTTGGGCTTGACCTTAGTTTATAGAACTGGGTCAGCTCTACAAGACTTCTCTTTCCACTGCCGGTCACTCTGACGGTCACGAGGAGAAAAAGAAAGAGTCTGGGACGACCAAGTACAGCAACCCACGTTTTTTCCACACTTTCTATGGTCTTCTTCTGTTATACAGAATCCAGACACAGCAATATTTAATAAAATATAGTGCACGGCAGAAAAATTGCATATCAAAGCGTTGCCGCTTGGTCGCAAAACAGCTGTTGATAAGCTTTATCAAAGCTCAAAAGATCTTCAACTCAAATTTTTTTACGGTCTAGTTTTAGGCTGTAATTTTGGGAGTTAGCCGTGGATAATTAAAATACAAGAAGGCACGACAAGCGTCGAATATTACACCCCCCCGCTGAAATCACACTTTGGGGTCTTGCTAACCAAAGCGTGATCCACACTTGGAGTGCTGGATACGATTTATTGTTTAATATCTTTTGCGTGATATTTACCAATAAAGCGACCCTGGAAATCTTCCAGCTCGTATTAGCTGTTCCCGAGTCTTTTCTTAATGCGGGCTTTCCGAAACGTAGGTGCCAGTTTCGCATTAAAGTGCATTGATAAGTGGAACCGCCAGTAATCATATTTTGGCCAAAAGCAACACGATATGGGCTACTTTTGACAGCTGCATGCACGCTGGACCGTAACGCACACGTAATGAAGCTAATCTGCTCATCCCAATTCTATTGATCGGGCTTAATGTCCGCTTTGATAGCAGCGAGTACCGAGCGATTTACCCGCTCTGAGGCATTGGCTTGGGGAGCGTAGGCGGCGGTGTACGAATGTCGAATTTGGTATTTCGCTAACAGATCATTGAACTTGTGTGACTTGAATTGAACGCCGTTATCTGACACTATCACTTCCGGGACTCCAAAGCAATGAAACAGGTCTTCCTCCATGAACCGATTCACGGCATCCGCAGTAAATTTCTTCACCACTTTTAGGAAAGGAAATTTAGAAAAATGATCGAGTACTACAAAAATGCCTATATTCCCCGATCGACTTCGGGGGTACGGACCTAGAAAATCGACGTAAAGTTTTTGAAATAGACGAAAGGTCTCCCCTGCTTTGCCCATTGGCGGACGTAGAGGATGATTGGGGTGCTTACAACATTTGCACACTTCGCAGTTGTTTATAAACGCTTTTACATCGCCCACTAAATTTGGTCAATAATAGAAGCGACGAACTCGTTCTAGCATCTTATTGATCCCACTGTGAGAAGCTTAGGGATGTTCGTGGCCTTGTTTAAGCACTCCTGTCACCAGATCTCTGGGAACCCACAGTTTCCAGCACATGTCGTCACTAATTTGTTCCCCAGTGGCGTGTTCAGCTCGACGATAAAGAAGGTTATCCATTACTTTTACATCAGGTAGACGATCTGGATTAGCTTGAATTTTCGCAATGAGTTCCTGATAATCGGTTGATTTAAACGCTTTAGATTGAAGGTCTACTAGACTATCAATGCCAATATACGATAAGTCTTCGGTATGCACTCGTGATAAGGCATCCGGAACGATGTTCTGACTACCCTTTCTATGGCAAATCTTAAAGGTGAAGCCCTGCAGTTTCAGTGCCCATCGAGCTAGTCTCGAGTTTAGGTCTGTCTGTGACATCAGCCATTTTAATGAGGCATGATCGGTAATGATGGAAAACTGATGTCCTTCTACATATGCTCTAAATTTCTTGACGCACATTACCGCTGCCAAACACTCTTTTTCGGTCACGGAATAATTACGTTGGCATTGGTTCAATTTGCGCGACATAAATGCGATGGGTACCTCGTTGCCATCTTCATCTGATTGCATCAGGACACCACCCACTCCTGTGTGACTCGCATCACAATGGATTGCAAAGGGAATGGTAAAATCGGGACTGTGCAACACAGGAGCGTTACACATCTGTGAATTTAAGGAATCGAACGCGTTCTGTGCTTCATCGGTCCATTCAAATTTTCGCTTGCTCTTAAGTGTATCTGTGATGGTCGCTGCGATACCCGCATAATTATACCCGATACTCAAAATGAGTATTGGGGTATATTAGATTTGTGGTAAAAGTGGATGTGTGTAACGTCCAGAAGGTATCGTTTCCGACCCCATAAAGTATATATATTCTTGATCAGCATCAATAGCCGAGTCGATTGAGCCCTGTCTGTCTGTCCGTCCGTCCGTCTGTCCGTCTGTCCGTCCCCTTCAGCGCCTAATGCTCAAAGACTATAAGAGCTAGAGCAACGATGTTTTCGATCCAGACTTCTGTGATATGTCACTGCTACAAAAATATTTCAAAACTTTGCCCCGCCCACTTCCGCCCCCACAAAGGGTGAAAATCTGTGGCATCCACAATTTTAAAGATACGAGAAAACCAAAACGCAGAATCGTAGAGAATGACGATCGAGAATTGGATCGTATTGTTATTATAGCCAGCATCAAGAAAACAAGTTCATTTTTTCTCGCCCTGTCTCTCTCTAACACACACGTAGCATAGGCGGCTTTGCTTAGAGTAAAACATTAGCGCCTAGATCTCAGAGACTATAAAAGCTAGAGCAACCAAATTTGGTATCCACACTCCTAATATATCGGACCGAGACGAGTTTGTTTCAAAATTTCGCCACACCCCCTTCCGTCCCCGCAAAGGATGCAAATCTGGGGATATTCACAAATCTCAGAGACTATTAAGGCTAGAGTAACCAAATATAGTATCCGCACTCCTGTTAGATCTCACTATAAAACGTATATCTCAAAATTTCGCCCCACCCCCTTCCGCCCCCACAAAGGACGAAAATCTGTTGCATCCACAATATTGCAGATTTGAGAAAACTAACGAGGGGGAACGTTGTGAGTTGCTGCGGACACCGCAACTCTACGGTTATACCCGATACTAAGTCAGTATGGCTCTCCTCCGGCAGACGCCGCTAATATTTAACGACACGACAAAGAGTGCGTGCGAGAGAGACAGAAAATCAGTCTGAGCGTGACGTCGGGCGCTGCGTAGCCACTGCAAATTGATTTGTTCCTTTTGGCTAAAAAATGGTCTGATCTGATCCAGATTCAGCAATCTAATAGATATGGTCATTATCTATGATTCTGCGTTTTTATACCCGATACTCAAAATGAGTATTGGGGTATATTAGATTTGTGGTAAAAGTGGATGTGTGTAACGTCCAGAAGGAATCGTTTCCGACCCTATAAAGTATATATATTCTTGATCAGCATCAATAGCCGAGTCGATTGAGCCCTGTCTGTCTGTCCGTCCGTCCGTCTGTCCGTCTGTCCGTCCCCTTCAGCGCCTAATGCTCAAAGACTATAAGAGCTAGAGCAACGATGTTTTGGATCCAGACTTCTGTGATATGTCACTGCTCCAAAAATATTTCAAAACTTTGCCCCGCCCACTTCCGCCCCCACGAAGGGCGAAAATCTGTGGCATCCACAATTTCGACGATACGAGAAAACTAAAAACGCAGAATCGTAGAAGATGACTATATCTTCTAGAGTGCAAAATCTGAACCAGATCGTATAATTATTACAGCCAGAATCACGAAAACAATTTCACTCTTTCTCGCTCTGTCTCACTCTAACACACAGGTTTCATGGTCGGTTTTGCCAATTGCAAAATATGAGTTCAAGGATCTCAGAACCTATAAAAGCCAGAGCAACTAAATTTGGTATCCACACTCCTGTGATATCGGACCTTGACCGTTTCATGTCCACGCAGAATCATAGATAATGACCATATCTATTAGATTGCTGAATCTGGATCAGATCAGATCATTTTTATAGCCAAAAGGAACAAATCAATTTGCAGTGGCTACGCAGCGCCCGACGTCACGCTCAGACTGATTTTCTGTCTCTCTCGCACGCACTCTTTGTCGTGTCGTTAAATATTAGCGGCGTCTGCCGGAAGAGAGCCATACTGACTTAGTATCGGGTATAACCGTAGAGTTGCGGTGTCCGCAGCAACTCACAACGTTCCCCCTCGTTTTTAATGAATTTGTGGTACCAAGCAGTGAGACCCAAGAACCTGCGGACTTGTTTCACGGATCGTGGGACCGGAAACTCTTGAATCGCTTGGACCTTCTCCACATCTGTCTGGATAGTTCCGTTGCCTATAACATGGCCTAGGTATTTGACCTCCTTTAGGCAAAATTTGGACTTCTCCACGTTAATGGTCAGACCGGCTTCGCGTAATCGGGCGGACAGGACAGTGAGAACTTGAATATGCTGCTCAAATGATTCAGATATTACCAACAAGTCGTCTAGATAAATAAATATCTCATTTCGTAGAGATGTCGGTATCACTTTATCCATCCACTTGGATATTGTTTTTGGGTGCATTACACAACCCAAAGGGCATGACCGTATACTGATACAACGGGCGCCCTGGGATTGTAAACGCCGTTTTTTCACGAGCGCTTACTTCCAGCGGAATTTGCCAATAGGCATCCTTCAAATCGATGCTTGAGATGAACTCAGCTCGAGGAAGCCGACTGAGAATGCCATCGATCAATGGCATGGGATAAGCGTTCTTAACAGTGACTTCGTTAAGTTTCCGACTGTCGATGTATAATCGCACCTTTCCAGGTTTACGAGCGAGGACCACGGGTGACGACCATGCGCTATCTGATTCTTCGATCACTCCAAGAGCTAACATCCGGTCTACCTCAACGTACATCAGCCTTTCTACGGCTGGAGACACGGCATAATGTCGTTGTTTTATTGCCTTAGCGTTGCCCACTTCAATTTCGTGCGACAACCAGCCCGTTTTTCCCAGACGTTGCTTCGCAAAGGAGGGAAATAAGTTGACCGTCTCTGCTAACTGAGCTTGCTGCTGCTTCGACAAACACACATGTAACGTACTATCGAATGTTAAGCCTGACAACTCTGGACTGGATGATTTATGGGCTAGAAAAGCAGGTAACAAATTAAAGCGAGACCAAAAGTCTATGCCTAGATATAAGTCTTGCGCCAAGGATGGGACTACAAACAGTTTCAATACTTCCTTCTGGCCTTGAAAACCCACTTCGGTGGTGACCTTGCCAATTATTGGCTGGCTCTGCCCATCCGCCGTCCGTACTGCTGCTCTCACAGGCTTGATCGGGTTCGGATTCTGAACCAGGTCGGCCGCAAACTTCCCACCTATGCAACTTATGGATGCGCCGGTATCCATCAGTCCACTGAGCGTCCTTCCCAGTACGGTGACTTCCGCATAAGGTCGCCAGTTCTTGGACGTATTAACGACTGACGCCAATACATTAGAGCGCTCGTTTTTGACAGTTTGCCGATATTGGAGCAATCGCTTTCGAGATCGAGTCGGTAGTTGAATTCTTTCCCTACTTGGGGTTAAAATACAAGTGTGTGACGGAATGTCTGGGAGTTTTTGTAAGTCCGGGAGTAATGGAACTGTCGAAACGTCCATTAAATGGTGTTCGTTGCTTTCGAACTGTTTGGTTTGCGTGCACCTGTCGATTGTGCACGGCTTGACGTGTTTTTTGAATCGTTGCACCTAGAGCACGACGGTTTATACGTATCCCGTTTGCCACAGCCGTAACAAAAGACGGTGCGATCACCTACGCAGTCTTGATACCGATGCCCCTGACAACCACAGTTCCAACAGGAAAGGATTACCGCAGCAATATCTAGCTGTTGGGTTTCATCGACCTCATCGCCTTCCTGGTCTGTCTGCACCACAATTTCATGCACCTGTCGTCGTATAGGAATACGCTTCGGCTCAGCGCTGCCCATAGGCTTAGCCACTGCTTGCAAAAAACGTTCGCGAGTACGCACTAGGTTGCGCAATTGTGCTACTGACAGAATGGGAATGTATAAAATTTCATGTTGGATATCGGCCAAGAGATTCGACTTTAGCACTTCCAACAGCGACATTTCGGACATGGGGTTGACTAGTTTATCGGACAAGGTTACAATGGCTTCGTAAAATGTATCAAATAGTTCGCGCGGCTTCTGCTTTCGTTGCACTATTGCCGTACGAATTTCTAGGTCGGTACGCCCATCCCTAAATCGAGTTTTTAGGGCTGTACTTAGCTGCGGCCAGGTCACGGAGGGTACGCTTTTATGGTAACGCCAAAACCACTCGCTAGCACTGGCTTCAAATAAATAAATGGCGTTTCTGGCCACTAGGTCGAGATTACCCTCTAAGGTCTGTTTGGTTAACGCTTCTATCCGATATATGAAATCTTCCACCGACATGGACGAATTTCCAGAAAGCCGCACCTTCCATCCTGCGATTATTTGTCCAATCCTATCGGGTCGTAGTCCCGCTATCTGTTGGGATCCCCATGGGGTTACCGAAACAGCAGAATCATTAGCCTGATTTATCGGGAACCTACGGACTCTCGAGTTGGTATTTGGAACAACTGTTCGAAGGTTTGGTTTTCTCCACTAGGCTGTGAAGATCCAGCAGCTTGGTCATTCGGCGGCTGTACCGTTGGACTTGCCAAACGTTGGAGTCCTATTTCCATAGTCTGAGTCATTTGAGTCATGGCTTGAGATAACAACCCGATTTGACCCGTCCGTCAACGCCTGTGCCATTTGAGCCAAGCCTGGGCTTGCTTCATTCGCTGGCTCGCTACTCGGAACTGGCATGATTGGTACACCAACTTCAGTTGGACCAACAGAAGGTAAATTTTCAGTATTCGCAGCTGGAGCTGCTGTCACACGCTGTGATCGGGTTCTCATTAGAAGCTGAGAAGACTCTACATTCGAGGCGGACGCCTGCGCTACGGCTAATTCCTCCGCTAAGCTAGGAGCGGATGATTGTAGGGGCTTGTTGCACGCCGGGCACACGGTCTTTCCACCTCTTCTCGTATTAAAACAAACTAAATGAAATACGTGGTTACAACTTGTTCTTAAAGGCTGTGTCCGATATTCTACCTGTCTTACGCAAATACAGCAGATAATATCGGAATGGTCGTTTGGCTCAATCTCGTCAAAACTCCAATTTAATGACATCCTATCCTAATTTTACTAATATATGATTTTCTGTTCTACTCTTGATTATTAACTTTTAACGATCGATATATCTACTCTGTATCCACAAAATTCGGAAACCATGCACCCTTCGTCTAATAGGAATGTGTCCCCCACTGACTCTGGTGATATTATTCACGATCGACAATCATTACAATGAGTCATCGGATGAACTGGGACCGTTCGGTAGTTCTACACCACTGACGGATATCCGAGCAATCCGAAACCCTGACAAACCGATGCACCTCTACTTATACTGTAGGTCGCAAAAACACAAAAAAGTTCTGTATCGCGGACCACCAAATTGTCCAGAACCACAGTACAGCAGAGCCATTCCACCTACGTCTGTCAAACGCAAAAAAACGGGACAACCATAGAAAAACTGAAGAAGAAGACATAGTTTTGCTGACCCAGGAAATATACCATCTCCGATTCTATTGCCTTCGTTCGCGGGCAGGCCGTAGCTCTAAGCCACTGACTAACCTGATCCAGGCCAAAACGGCAGACAATGATCAGCAACGGTATGGACAAGTTCCTCCCCCAAACAACACGCTCCCACTTTAGTGGGTAGGCAGTAGAGCTAATCCACTTTGAAACCTAATCCGACAGAAACATTGGAACGCGCTATTTAGCAGAGTGGCCTATCCGGCCAGATACTACAGGTTCGTTGCTATGCCTAGTAAGTTGATTAACCTCGAGCGCGGGGCTTTAAGTTCTGTTAGAAACTGCTACGCAATCCAGCTACTCGAAGTCAATCCCACAGACAATGCACGACCATGCATATCTCTTGGGAATTAAGGGATAAAGGAATAAGTCTTATGACACTGCCTTGAGATGCAGCTCGCATTGGTGTTGATGACTTTATACAAATTTTCTTGGTCGGGGCATGCCGAAGAAGGGCCCCACGTTGGGCGCCAAAATTTTATATATTTAATTCTTAAAAACGATCTTAAAACCCTGCCATAAATTCGGGACAGACTTTTCGAACCCATTGCCATTTAAAATTTGTCTTTACCTGTAGCATACAACGTACAGGTTCTAGGAGCTGATAATAGCTAAACGGGAGAAGGAAGTACGCGCTGGCTTCGGCTTTTGTCTCTGGTCGGCGGGGTGTGGGCATGGAGGATATTTTACTACCCATTTAGAGCTCTGGCAAATGGTCGAGATAAGAATTTATATAAAAAATTAAATCGCGTACGAGTAGGGAAAGGATACTAGGAAACGGGATACAGGGGGTCAAAGGGACAGATCAGCATGGATACGTAAACGAAGAAGATCACCGGTCAGATCTTTGTCGGCTGCGGTATCGCCCATTGGCGAGAACGCCCACCCTACCACGATCCTTCAGGGCCACCTATTAACAATCAGGATCCCTCCAACAAAGACTGCGGTGGGTCACATCTCCCTCAGACGAGGTTGCATGGTTCCGATATAAGATATTTAGCCTTGGTTCATTTCCAAACTAACTTTATTTAAGCAATCCATAGTTCTTCATTTAAATTCCTATAAAACCTAACGCTAATAGAATTTAGTCCCTAATATAAGCCTGCTATTCGATATTGTCATACATTTATAGGGTATTACTATACAGCATATACTGGGGAAAGAATATCATAGGGGCGAGGTAGGGTATAATGATCTTAAATCTATAAAAATGATTTGCAGTAGGTATATATAAATGCACGAGCTAGGTTATGTGTTCATCATAGGAACAAGAAAACTTAAAACTTAATTACGTTAACTTGGGCAGTGCCCAAAAACAGACAAAAATCGGGTATATGGAAAATCGCTTAAAGGCATGAGTAATATGTGTATAAAACCGTGATCATGGTTGAAGACCAACGAATAGTTACCGCACATTCATTCTTTTCAGATGGCTTACTTGGTTCAGGATAATCACTTACGATACGATTAATAGCTTTGACTCCCACGCAGAAAGAACTTTCGTTGTGTGTTGGATGAGATGATTTGATGGGTGGAGGAGTATGATGATGCGCGTGATTGTGATGAGTATCTGCATAGATGATGAGATGAATGCGTGGCAGTCAAAATCAAAAACTGTAAAAATAATCGGTATTAATACACTACTCATTTGTTCAAGTTCGACTTAGCCCATGGACAGGAATTCCCTTTTTGTTTATACCGGATTTAATTGGCTGTTGCAAATTTTTGCCGTATCAAAAGAACGTAGTTAAACAGAAAGCGTATAAAAAAACAGGGTTTCGCATATGGGGTCTAATTTCGAAAGAAAGATAGAAAATATAAAAACAGCTGTTGATAAGCTTTATCAAAGCTCAAAAGATCTTCAACTCCAATTTTTTAACGGCCTAGTTTTAGGCTGTAATTTTGGGAGTTAGCCGTGGATAATTAAAATACAAGAAGGCACGACAAGCGTCGAATATTACATCTTCTACTTTCGAAATCCATGTGCGTGTGTTATCCGAGTTAGCATCTCGGTTAAAACAAGCTGGGTTAACAATTAATGACGAAAAAAGTAAATTTTGTTTGAAGGAAGTAAGATACCTTGGCCATGTCATTGGGGATGGAACTATTAAAACCTATCCAGAAAAGGTTTCAGCCATTCGGGAATTCCCAACACCTCGTTCAGTCAAACAGGTACGAAGGTTTTTAGGAGTAACTGGCTGGTATCATAAATTCATTCCAAATTATGCCGGTCTGGCCGCTCCATTGTCGGACACGTTGAAACAGAAACGTAAGTTTGAATGGACGAATGAGGTCCAACTTGCATTTGAAGACCTGAAAGGTAAACTTTGCAGTGCTCCCGTTTTGCATAGTCCAAATTTTCGGATTCCGTTCGCTATTCACTGCGATGCGAGTCATACTGGCGTGGGCGGAGTACTTATGCAAAAAGATGTAGAAGGTAACGAGGTTCCGATCGCATATATGTCTAGAAAGCTAAAGCAATGCCAACGAAATTACTCGGTTACAGAAAAAGAATGTTTAGCAGCTGTACTGTGTGTTAAAAAGTTTCGCGCCTACATCGAAGGGCATGAATTTGTCATTATTACCGATCAGGCTTCGTTAAAATGGCTTATGAGTCAATCGGATGTGAGCTCTAGACTCGCCAGATGGTCGTTAAAATTACAAGGTTTTGACTTCCAAATTCATCACCGAAAAGGAGTCAACAACAAAGTGCCAGACGCCCTGTCCCGAGCCTATACTGAAGACCTGTCCGAGCTCCAAATGGAAAGTCTGCTAGATCTCAGTTCACCACAGTTTCACTCAGTTGAGTATGAGGATCTAAAAAGTAATTGATGTCAAAGTAATTGATGGTTTCATTTATCGTCGTGCTGAACATGCAGTAGGAGAAAAAGTATCCGATGACCTCTGCTGGAAGTTATGGGTACCATCCGCCCTAACGTCCGTTATGCTGAGGCAAGCACACGAGCATCCTCTCTCCTCACACGGTGGTATCCAGCCACTGCTTGCAAAAAACGTTCGCGAGTACGCACTAGGTTGCGCAATTGTGCTACTGACAGAATGGGAATGTATAAAATTTCATGTTGGATATCGGCCAAGAGATTCGACTTTAGCACTTCCAACAGCGACATTTCGGACATGGGGTTGACTAGTTTATCGGACAAGGTTACAATGGCTTCGTAAAATGTATCAAATAGTTCGCGCGGCTTCTGCTTTCGTTGCACTATTGCCGTACGAATTTCTAGGTCGGTACGCCCATCCCTAAATCGAGTTTTTAGGGCTGTACTTAGCTGCGGCCAGGTCACGGAGGGTACGCTTTTATGGTAACGCCAAAACCACTCGCTAGCACTGGCTTCAAATAAATAAATGGCGTTTCTGGCCACTAGGTCGAGATTACCCTCTAAGGTCTGTTTGGTTAACGCTTCTATCCGATATATGAAATCTTCCACCGACATGGACGAATTTCCAGAAAGCCGCACCTTCCATCCTGCGATTATTTGTCCAATCCTATCGGGTCGTAGTCCCGCTATCTGTTGGGATCCCCATGGGGTTACCGAAACAGCAGAATCATTAGCCTGATTTATCGGGAACCTACGGACTCTCGAGTTGGTATTTGGAACAACTGTTCGAAGGTTTGGTTTTCTCCACTAGGCTGTGAAGATCCAGCAGCTTGGTCATTCGGCGGCTGTACCGTTGGACTTGCCAAACGTTGGAGTCCTATTTCCATAGTCTGAGTCATTTGAGTCATGGCTTGAGATAACAACCCGATTTGACCCGTCCGTCAACGCCTGTGCCATTTGAGCCAAGCCTGGGCTTGCTTCATTCGCTGGCTCGCTACTCGGAACTGGCATGATTGGTACACCAACTTCAGTTGGACCAACAGAAGGTAAATTTTCAGTATTCGCAGCTGGAGCTGCTGTCACACGCTGTGATCGGGTTCTCATTAGAAGCTGAGAAGACTCTACATTCGAGGCGGACGCCTGCGCTACGGCTAATTCCTCCGCTAAGCTAGGAGCGGATGATTGTAGGGGCTTGTTGCACGCCGGGCACACGGTCTTTCCACCTCTTCTCGTATTAAAACAAACTAAATGAAATACGTGGTTACAACTTGTTCTTAAAGGCTGTGTCCGATATTCTACCTGTCTTACGCAAATACAGCAGATAATATCGGAATGGTCGTTTGGCTCAATCTCGTCAAAACTCCAATTTAATGACATCCTATCCTAATTTTACTAATATATGATTTTCTGTTCTACTCTTGATTATTAACTTTTAACGATCGATATATCTACTCTGTATCCACAAAATTCGGAAACCATGCACCCTTCGTCTAATAGGAATGTGTCCCCCACTGACTCTGGTGATATTATTCACGATCGACAATCATTACAATGAGTCATCGGATGAACTGGGACCGTTCGGTAGTTCTACACCACTGACGGATATCCGAGCAATCCGAAACCCTGACAAACCGATGCACCTCTACTTATACTGTAGGTCGCAAAAACACAAAAAAGTTCTGTATCGCGGACCACCAAATTGTCCAGAACCACAGTACAGCAGAGCCATTCCACCTACGTCTGTCAAACGCAAAAAAACGGGACAACCATAGAAAAACTGAAGAAGAAGACATAGTTTTGCTGACCCAGGAAATATACCATCTCCGATTCTATTGCCTTCGTTCGCGGGCAGGCCGTAGCTCTAAGCCACTGACTAACCTGATCCAGGCCAAAACGGCAGACAATGATCAGCAACGGTATGGACAAGTTCCTCCCCCAAACAACACGCTCCCACTTTAGTGGGTAGGCAGTAGAGCTAATCCACTTTGAAACCTAATCCGACAGAAACATTGGAACGCGCTATTTAGCAGAGTGGCCTATCCGGCCAGATACTACAGGTTCGTTGCTATGCCTAGTAAGTTGATTAACCTCGAGCGCGGGGCTTTAAGTTCTGTTAGAAACTGCTACGCAATCCAGCTACTCGAAGTCAATCCCACAGACAATGCACGACCATGCATATCTCTTGGGAATTAAGGGATAAAGGAATAAGTCTTATGACACTGCCTTGAGATGCAGCTCGCATTGGTGTTGATGACTTTATACAAATTTTCTTGGTCGGGGCATGCCGAAGAAGGGCCCCACGTTGGGCGCCAAAATTTTATATATTTAATTCTTAAAAACGATCTTAAAACCCTGCCATAAATTCGGGACAGACTTTTCGAACCCATTGCCATTTAAAATTTGTCTTTACCTGTAGCATACAACGTACAGGTTCTAGGAGCTGATAATAGCTAAACGGGAGAAGGAAGTACGCGCTGGCTTCGGCTTTTGTCTCTGGTCGGCGGGGTGTGGGCATGGAGGATATTTTACTACCCATTTAGAGCTCTGGCAAATGGTCGAGATAAGAATTTATATAAAAAATTAAATCGCGTACGAGTAGGGAAAGGATACTAGGAAACGGGATACAGGGGGTCAAAGGGACAGATCAGCATGGATACGTAAACGAAGAAGATCACCGGTCAGATCTTTGTCGGCTGCGGTATCGCCCATTGGCGAGAACGCCCACCCTACCACGATCCTTCAGGGCCACCTATTAACAATCAGGATCCCTCCAACAAAGACTGCGGTGGGTCACATCTCCCTCAGACGAGGTTGCATGGTTCCGATATAAGATATTTAGCCTTGGTTCATTTCCAAACTAACTCTATTTAAGCAATCCATAGTTCTTCATTTAAATTCCTATAAAACCTAACGCTAATAGAATTTAGTCCCTAAAATAAGCCTGCTATTCGATATTGTCATACATTTATAGGGTATTACTATACAGCATATACTGGGGAAAGAATATCATAGGGGCGAGGTAGGGTATAATGATCTTAAATCTATAAAAATGATTTGCAGTAGGTATATATAAATGCACGAGCTAGGTTATGTGTTCATCATAGGAACAAGAAAATTTAAAACTTCATTACGTTAACTTGGGCAGTGCCCAAAACCAGACAAAAATCGGGTATATGGAAAATCGCTTAAAGGCATGAGTAATATGTGTATAAAACCGTGATCATGGTTGAAGACCAACGAACCGCACATTCATTCTTTTCAGATGGCTTACTTGGTTCAGGATAATCACTTACGATACGATTAATAGCTTTGACTCCCACGCAGAAAGAACTTTCGTTGTGTGTTGGATGAGATGATTTGATGGGTGGAGGAGTATGATGATGTGCGTGATTGTGATGAGTATCTGCATAGATGATGAGATGAATGCGTGGCAACCAAAATCAAAAACTGTAAAAATAATCGGTATTTATACACTACTCATTTGTTCAAGTTCGACTTAGCCCATGGACAGGAATTCCCTTTTTGTTTATACCGGATTTAATTGGCTGTTGCAAATTTTTGCCGTATCAAAAGAACGTAGTTAAACAGAAAGCGTATAAAAAAACAGGGTTTCGCATATGGGGTCTAATTTCGAAAGAAAGATAGAAAATATAAAAACAGCTGTTGATAAGCTTTATCAAAGCTCAAAAGATCTTCAACTCCAATTTTTTAACGGCCTAGTTTTAGGCTGTAATTTTGGGAGTTAGCCGTGGATAATTAAAATACAAGAAGGCACGACAAGCGTCGAATATTACATCTTCTACTTTCGAAATCCATGTGCGTGTGTTATCCGAGTTAGCATCTCGGTTAAAACAAGCTGGGTTAACAATTAATGACGAAAAAAGTAAATTTTGTTTGAAGGAAGTAAGATACCTTGGCCATGTCATTGGGGATGGAACTATTAAAACCTATCCAGAAAAGGTTTCAGCCATTCGGGAATTCCCAACACCTCGTTCAGTCAAACAGGTACGAAGGTTTTTAGGAGTAACTGGCTGGTATCATAAATTCATTCCAAATTATGCCGGTCTGGCCGCTCCATTGTCGGACACGTTGAAACAGAAACGTAAGTTTGAATGGACGAATGAGGTCCAACTTGCATTTGAAGACCTGAAAGGTAAACTTTGCAGTGCTCCCGTTTTGCATAGTCCAAATTTTCGGATTCCGTTCGCTATTCACTGCGATGCGAGTCATACTGGCGTGGGCGGAGTACTTATGCAAAAAGATGTAGAAGGTAACGAGGTTCCGATCGCATATATGTCTAGAAAGCTAAAGCAATGCCAACGAAATTACTCGGTTACAGAAAAAGAATGTTTAGCAGCTGTACTGTGTGTTAAAAAGTTTCGCGCCTACATCGAAGGGCATGAATTTGTCATTATTACCGATCAGGCTTCGTTAAAATGGCTTATGAGTCAATCGGATGTGAGCTCTAGACTCGCCAGATGGTCGTTAAAATTACAAGGTTTTGACTTCCAAATTCATCACCGAAAAGGAGTCAACAACAAAGTGCCAGACGCCCTGTCCCGAGCCTATACTGAAGACCTGTCCGAGCTCCAAATGGAAAGTCTGCTAGATCTCAGTTCACCACAGTTTCACTCAGTTGAGTATGAGGATCTAAAAAGTAATTGATGTCAAAGTAATTGATGGTTTCATTTATCGTCGTGCTGAACATGCAGTAGGAGAAAAAGTATCCGATGACCTCTGCTGGAAGTTATGGGTACCATCCGCCCTAACGTCCGTTATGCTGAGGCAAGCACACGAGCATCCTCTCTCCTCACACGGTGGTATCCACAAAACGCTGGAGCGAATACGGCGATACTACTATTGGCCGAATTTGGTCACCGATGTGAAGGCATATGCTAATCAGTGCGAGGTATGCAAATGTTCAAAGCATCCAAGTTATTGTTTACGACCTCCCATGGGAAAAACTCAGGGAACTAACAGATTCTTTCAGAAACTGTATGTGGATTTCTTGGGACCGTATCCGCGTAGTAAGTCAGGGAACATAGGAATCTTTAAAGTCCTGGATCATTTCGCCAAATTCCCATTTGTCAAACCCGTAAAGAAGTTTACAGCGGATTCGATCATCCGATTTATCGAGGAAGAGTTGTTTCACTGCTTCGGCGTACCCGAGACGGTAGTATCGGATAATGGAGTTCAGTTTAAATCACAGGTATTCCAGAGCTTGCTGCAAAACAACGGTGTCAAACATATGTTTACAGCCGTGCATGCACCCCCAGCAAATGCGTCAGAACGTGTGAATCGTTAGGTCATTGCCGCGATAAAGGCCTATATAAAACCAGACCAATCCAATTGGGATGAAAAGTTGAGCCATATTGCCTGTGCACTACGTTCGGACACACATACCTCCATTAATTCGACCCCATACAGAATAGCGTTTGGTCAACATATGGCTACCAATGGCTCTAGCTATCAGCTATTAAGTTAGAAATGCTGGAGGATCGAACAGTACAGTTTTCGCGAGACAATTCGTTCAATATCATTCGACAAAAAGCTATGCATTCAGCTCAACAGCAGCATAGTCGCAACGAAAAAGTATATAATTTGCGTAGTCGAGACGTCTCGTTTGTCGTTGGTCAGGAAGTGTATAAAAGAAACTTCCAGCAAAGTAACTTTAGCAGAGGCTTTAATGCCAAGCTGGCACCTACTTTCGTGAAAGCCCGGGTGAGAAAAAGACACGGTAATAGTTACTGCGAACTCGAGGACCTACATGGACGAATCCTAGGGAAATTCCATGCTAAAGATATAAAACAATGAGGTTTCAGGCGTGGATCACTCTTTTCAGTGTATTACTGCCAAGTGTGATCTTGGTAGTGGGGTGTTGTAGTGGCGCCTGTCCAACCAAAAATATCGGATAACCGTCCCACGGTTTCCCCTTCCCTTAGACATGAACCTTGCACCTTTTGGGCAGTTACGCGCAAGAAAAAAGTGACATAAGTTAACAGCGGCTACTGTCAAGGTGTGGTGAGAAAAGGGGAATGAGAGACCCAAGGGCTCAAGCGGAAGGAGAGTGGCTTGGGCATGTTCTTTCCAATTTTACTCGCGATCCCAGAGGGACGTCTGAGGAAAATACTCAAGTAGTGCAGTGAAAGGAAAAATTCTAACCTCGACCGTAATTACAGCTTGTCTATCGCGGCTAAGATCTAGTCAGAAGATCATTCCTACGTTTATTAAGCGAAGGCCGAACCCATCGGGTGAGTGAAAATTGTACCCCAACTGCCGGCCAACAGAAAATTAAAGTTCGTTTTGGCTGTACGTAATACCGTACGAAACGCCGGTCGTACTGCCGTAAGCCGTACTCACTACAGTCTCGTCACCTTACCACACATATAAATACCCATCGTCCCGATCGACTACAGTATGTGTTAGCCGTCTTCGACCCCAAATCTTCTTTCGACGTGGCGTCTGCATACATGTGAGCATCACTGCATTTACCGCAGCGTGTACCGGCGTGGGTCCACACACATACAAGCCTTGCTCGGCCTACACCAGTGAAAAACGGTCGATGGGCTTTTATCTACGCGTGCAGTGACATACATATGTACATATGATTGAAATTGACTATTCCCTCTTCAGTGACTTTCGTCATTGCTACGTCGCTTACGCCGCCCGCATACGAACAGTACCGCTAAAGGAGAAGACATTTACCGGTGCCGAAATACTGTTTGCGTTGCTGATGAAGTCATTTGGTGTCTCGATCATGATGGCTATGCCCATGCATTTCTTCATATTAGAATAATACTTTGGAACCCCACTATTGTACGGACCCTAGGATTAACATTAAAAGTTAAATTCGTGGGATTCGGTTTGTTTGGCTTATCATAAAGAAATGTGCAGCTAGAAGGAAAGGAACTAAAACTAATACTCGCGCGTATCGCCTATCTACTCTGACACACTGATATTTACAAGTTTTCAGCCACCCTCATCGACCACATGGAAGCGCTTTCATCGTTGGATTTGATCGTAATGTGAGTGATAATCTGTGAACGTCTGCTATATGTGAATTCAAAATTTTACGCAAGTCGAAGCAACATTAAAGATTCCATGCCTCGACCGTAAACTTCCCAGCCGTACTGTAACGCTGACCAATCCAATTGTTCAAGTGTTTGTTTTGTTCTGCTCTTTCGCAAGCTATGTAACTTTCTGCAATTCCGAAGCTATCGACAACCGAACTTATGATTGGAATTACCCCACAAGCAATTGCTGTGCACTTTAAAGATGCATCCATCCGTCCCTTGTTTTTGCATTTAAACTGAAAACCATTCGAATATATTTCTATTTGTGTAACGTAATTACCATTATTCCTGAATATACTCTTTATAATTAGTTGACTCTAGTCTCATAAGATCTTTCATCATGATATTTTTATATATATATAATTAATCTTAATTGCAGCTTATTTGAACATATTATCCTTATTACTGTAGTAGCCTTTATACATATATATCTACCCTCTTAGCGGCCATGAGAGCTTGTATGAAAGTTTAATGAATAAACTGTTTGTAATGAATTCCCGTTTATTGTTGCCGTTATTAAGGATCATGTGGCGCCGAAGTAGAAGTAGAGCGTTTATTTTAGGGATCGTTACCCATTACCCAGTCTGTTTGGACCGGTGCGATCAAGGAAGGGTGGGCATACCGAGTTGCAATGACACCGCAAGCAACTCCCGCTCGAATTAGTTCCGCTGACTCATCTCCCTACACTGTCATTTCTCTGTAAATTTCTTCCGTCTGAACCTTGAAACGCACGCGGAACTTATTTTTATTGTCTTTGCTCCTAATGCTCGAGCTCGTGACGCGATCTCTCCCTACCCCACCCCCACTGTACCCAACTAACCATGAGACCGGCAGCAACGCGTGCATGGATCTCGATCATACCCTCCATCTGCTCGTCTACCGTTTCAGATCCTAGCCTCCTGCTTCGTTATCTGTTACAGTATTAGCAATATATATTTATATATATAATAAATTTAAAAGAAAAACGAGGGGGAACGTTGTGAGTTGCTGCGGACACCGCAACTCTACAGTTATACCCGATACTAAGTCAGTATGGCTCTCCTCCGGCAGACGCCGCTAATATTAAACGACACGACAAAGAGTGCGTGCGAGAGAGACAGAAAATCAGTCTGAGCGTGACGTCGGGCGCTGCGTAGCCACTAAAAATTGATTTCTTGCTTTTGGCTACAAAAATGATTCGATCTGATCCAGATTCGGCAACCGGATAGATATGGTCATTGTCTATGATTCTGCGTTTTTAGTTTACTCGATTTTGCAATATTGTGGATGCAACAGATTTTCGTCCTTTGTGTGGGCGGAAGGGGGTGGGGCGAAATTTTGAGATATACGTTTTATAGTGAAATCTAACAGGAGTGCGGATACCAAATTTGGTTACTCTAGCCTTAATAGTCTCTGAGATTTATGAATATCCCCAGATCTGCATCCTTTGCGGGGGCGGAAGGGGGTGTGGCGAAATTTTGAAACAAACTCGTCTCGGTCCGATATATTAGGAGTGTGGATACCAAATTTGGTTGCTCTAGCTTTTATAGTCTCTGAGATCTAGGCGCTAATGTTTTACTCTAAGCAAAGCCGCCTATGCTACGTGTGTGTTAGAGAGAGACAGGGCGAGAAAAAATGAAATTGTTTTCTTGATGCTGGCTATAATAATAATACGATCCAATACAGATTCCGCAGTCTAAAAGATATCGTCATTCTCTACGATTCTGCGTTTTTGGTTTTCTCGTATCTTTAAAATTGTGGATGCCACAGATTTTCGCCCTTTGTGGGGGCGGAAGTGGGCGGGGCAAAGTTTTGAAATATTTTTGTAGCAGTGACATATCACAGAAGTCTGGATCCAAAACATCGTTGCTCTAGCTCATGGCTCAATCGACTCGGCTATTGATGCTGATCAAGAATATATATACTTTATGGGGTCGGAAACGATTCCTTCTGGACGTTACACACATACACTTTTACCACAAATCTAATATACCCCAATACTCATTTTGAGTATCGGGTATAATAAAAATATAATTAGCGCCCAACGTGGGGCCCGAGCTGTCACAGCCCAAGTAAATGTCCGAAAGACAGTCAACTACACCCGATTGGAAATTTCTTATCCTTCTGGGTTCAGACAACCTTGTTAACTTCCTCAATATCGGTTGTGAAGGTATAGTGTAGCTAGAGAGACTGTTGAAATCCTGATGTTTTCCATTAAGCTCGTGGTCCAGTCCACTTAAGCTGCATCTGACTTAACCACTGCCGGTATATCGATCGAGTGCAAGTAGATATTCTCTCCGTCGATCGAAATTGGGTTAATTTATGGCGACAAGCTATAACCTAACTCGCGGAGTTGAGAGTAAACGCAAGGAAGTTTATTTGCAGCTTTTTCTATTTTCTATCATCCTCCCAACTATAAAGAGCGTCGTCGACTGTCGAAATCCTGAAGCTTTTAGAAAAAGCTATTGGTCCAGTTGATGCAAAGTAAGACCTACTTGGTCCACTTTTTGTGATAGGATTCAGCCGTTGATAGAAATCAGGTGTATGTATGGCAAAAAGCTATCGTCTGTCTCGCGGTAGAAAGAACCTGTCCTACACAGTATCTTGTTTTCTTCACGAATTCGTCTCTTAGACAGTGAGATTAGATAGCGAACGAGATTCAGTCTATCTCTTATGTGCATCGAAGCAGAATCATGTGTAATCGACGTACAATCCTTTCTTTGATCTTTGGGAGTCAACCCTCCGATCTGTTTTATTGGTTTTTATATTCTCCATTTTACAATTGTGTTTTGGGCTTTTGTAAGCCAAAAGCCGCGGAGCTGCGCTGCCAGTGACGACGGCAGCGGAGCGGCAGAACTATGTGTTCTTATCTCTTATATGTTAGTATGTATATGTGTGAATATGCTCAGCGCTGTTGGCAGCGAGAGCGCGAGGGAAGATATATGTGTGTATGCATGTATATTAGTGCCGTCAAGTCATGGGAACATGCTGACGCTGCACTTGGGTCGCTCGAGGCATTCTTGAGTGAATCGTAATACGATCACCCAGAATGTCTGGGACTTTATTGTTACGTAAACACTGAAACAAAGTGTTACAGTGTGTATTCTTTAAGTACCGTCGGTACAGTGGGTATTCGAAATAATGAATACTTTACGTGAATGTGTATATTATATTTAATTTAATATGAGCATACTACATCTCCCTCCTTTTGAAAAATAACGTAATCTAATGAAGTTATTTTATTTTTAGCTTTTACTATATATACGAGTTATGTATTCTTAAAAAGACAATTTATATATATATATTTTTTTTCTTTTTAGTCATTCATTGGACCGTACTTTAGAATAAAATTTTCAAAAATAGCTTTAGCTACTGTATTTGCACTTTTGTTTCTAATAGGTATGGCAACAAGGTATTTTGTCAGGTCACATATTAAGGTGACTGCATATTCATTTCCTTGTTCTGATTTAGGAAGTGGACCGATCGTATCCACTATTACCCTATCAAAAGCCATGTATGGTGTTTCTGTAATAGTCAATGGAGTTATTGTGTGCTTGGTTACTTTAGCTTTTTGGCATTTTGAACATTTTCGTATGTAATTGGTTATTTCTTTAGTCATACCTTTCAAAAAATAATGTCTTTTGACCTTGGCCAAGGTTTTTGTTATGCCTGTATGTCCTCCTTGTATGGGATCATCATGTAATGTAGACAGTATTGCTTCTTTTTCTTTTTCATTTTTAATTAGGGTCACCGGGTTGAGTAGCGCTACTCTTATTGTTCGTAATATTTTATTGCCCATATTTTTAAAATTATCTATTGAAATGTATTCAAAGATATTTTCCCACGGTGCCACTTTGAGTTGGCTGATTTTTTGTTTACCGGCCTGCGTTTCAAGCCTTTGGAAAAACTGACCTAAGTCAAGGGTTCCATTAGTATACAAATCGCTAACATCATATCTTGCAGTAATTTTTTTTCCATGTTTGAAAAAACATAAATTATTATTTACATGCAAGGTCACTACTTTACGTACTTCGTCATTGTTGATGACTTCATATACGTTGGGCTTTGAAGCTTTTGTTAGAGATTGACTAGGCAATTCTATTTGTTCTTTTCCTGCGCAGGATTTCTGTCTACTCTGTTGCCTGGTAGTGACTTTCAGGACTTTATTCGTATTTTGTATGTTTTTTAGGTCTGTGATGGTTATTCTTGATAACGCATCTGCTACATGATTATCTTTACCCTTTAGATACTCGACTGTAAAGTCGTATTCTTCTAATTCGAGCCGCATGCGTGTGAGTTTTGAGCTGGGATTGACCATTGAAAATAGGTATGTTAATGGTCTGTGATCCGTTTTTACTGTAAAGTGTTTACCATAGATATATGGTCGAAAGTGGGTAATTGCCCAATGAATTGCTGCTAATTCCTGTTCTGTAGTACTTTTGTTACTTTCACCTTTTGTGAATGAACGTGATGCACATGCTAATGGGAGTTGGAGTCCGTTATGGTTTTGAGTTAAAACCGCTCCACATGCTTGTTTACTAGCATCGGTGATTATGCAAAATTCTTTCTGAAAATCTGGGTACTGTAACAGAGTAAGTTTCCATAAGTTTATCTTTTAAATATTGGAATGCATTTTGACATTCAGTTGACCACTCAAAGGGGACATTCTTTTTACATAATCTAGTTATGTGCCGGGAATAGTCGGCGAAGTTTTTATAATATAATATATATTTCGATCTTTTCGCTTACACAATGTAGGATAGGACTCGCCTTCGAGGGCAGGGCCCTATTATAATTGCAAAATGCAATAAATCGTTTAGCGCTGTCCGCATCATGTGGGACTGGATAGTTTTTGATGACGTCGTATTTCTTGTCATCTGGCAAGATTCCTTTATCTGTGCATTTATGACCAAGAAAGGTCACTTCATGCATAAAAAATGAACATTTTTGTGTATATAATTTTAGGTTGTGTTTCCTACATATCTCAAAAATATCTGTTAAGTTTTTAAGCATATGTTTTTCGGAACAACCCATGACTATTAGATCGTCCATATACAGGAAGGCTTGCGAATCTTCAAGTCCAGAGAATGCTATAGTCATCATTCTTTGAAATGAATTCGGCGCTATTTTTAAACCAAATGGTAGTCGCGTGAAGCGATATGCTCGTTGAAAAGGACGTTATATTTCTTGAACTTTCTTCAAGCTCTATTTGATGAAAACCTGACATCGGATCTAGACATGAAAATTATTTGGCTCTACCTAATTGATCAAGAATATCATCTATTCTGGGCAGTGGAAATTTGTCTGATAATACTTTTTTGTTTATTTGGCGGTAGTCAATCACTAGGCGCCATCTTTTACAATCTGAATTTGGTAATGATTTTTTCGGTACGATTAATAATGGACTGTTATATTCTGAGACTGAGGGTTCTACTATTTTGTCTTTTATTAGTTTGTCCACTTGTTTTATTGCTTCCTCGTTTTGACTCTGGGGAATTCTATAATTATATCCGATACTCAAAATGAGTATTGGGGTATATTAGATTTGTGGTAAAAGTGGATGTGTGTAACGTCCAGAAGGAATCGTTTCCGACCCTATAAAGTATATATATTCTTGATCAGCATCAATAGCCGAGTCGATTTAGCCCTGTCTGTCTGTCCGTCCGTCCGTCTGTCCGTCTGTCCGTCCCCTTCAGCGCCTAGTGCTCAAAGAGTATAAGAGCTAGAGCAACGATGTTTTGGATCCAGACTTCTGTGATATGTCACTGCTACAAAAATATTTCAAAACTTTGCCCCGCCCACTTCCGCCCCCACAAAGGACGAAAATCTGTGGCATCCACATTTTTAAAGATACGATAAAACCAAAAACGCAGAGAAAAACGTAAAGAATGCCCATATCTTTTAGACTGCAGAATCTGAATTGGACCGTATTATTATTATAGCCAGCATCAAGAAAACAATTTCATTTTTTCTCGCCCTGTCTCTCTCTAACACACACGTAGCATAGGCGGCTTTGCTTAGAGTAAAACATTAGCGCCTAGATCTCAGAGACTATAAAAGCTAGAGCAACCAAATTTGGTATCCACACTCCTGTGATATCGGACCTTGACCGTTTTGTGTCAAAATTTCTGTTGCATCCACAAATCTCAGAGACTATTAAGGCTAGAGTAACCAAATTTGGTACACACACTCATTTAAGATGTCACTATAAAACGTATATCTCAGAATTTCGCCCCACCCCCTCCGCCCCCACAAAGGACGAAAATCTGTTGCATCCACAATATTGCAGATTCGAGAAAACTAAAAACGCAGAATCATAGAGAATGACTATATCTATCCGGTTGCTGAATTTGGATCAGATCAGGTCATTTTTGTAGCCAAAAGGAACAAATCAATTTGCATTGGCTACGCAGCGCCCGACGTCACGCTCAGACTGATTTTCTGTCTCTCTCGCACGCATTCTTTGTCGTGTCGTTTAATATTAGCGGCGTCTGCCGGAGGAGAGCCAATTACGCTCTCAAGTTTGTACTTTGAAGTGTAAGAGTCTGTAGATGACACTTCACTTACCTCGGTGTTCGCTCTTTTTTTCGGACTAAGTTTATGGTACATTGCGACCCACAATCAATGAGAGCTTTAAGGTTTTGATAGCCACCATTCCTTGCACTTACTTTTATAAGTGCTGTGGCTAAGAACGCTTCTTCTTTTGTCAAGCAAGTATTAACATTTTCCCTCTTTTCGTAGGGAATATGGAGCATCGTATGATGAGGTTTTTTACAAATCCCACATAAAATTTCAGAAAAGCATTACTTATACATATCATGCCTACAGCATTTTGTGCAAAGGCGCTGTTTTTTAATAAACTGGCCGCTATCTATCGGACTCATTCCCTTAAACTTATAGCAGTGAATTATGGTATGTGCTGCCATTTTACATAACGGACAATTTTCTTTTATTTTACCATATTGCACTACTTTTTCCAACGGTTTCCACTCTTTATCCTGCGACGTGTAAAGAGAAGTGTACCGTTGTTCTAAAAATTCCATTACATCTGGCAATGCTTGGATCTCTTTTGTCCTTTTTATATGACTTTCATATAATTGTAAGGTATCTTTGTTGAATTTTTTCAACACAATGTGCGCGAAAATCACACCAACAGCATCAAATTCCAAATCTCCGATCTGGTTGTCGAAGCTGTCGTTTGTTTCATAGCTATGATAATACTCCTCAATTTTTGAGCTCAGTCTTTTACTGAGGAACTCAATTTTTCCTTTTCTCATTCTACACTCTCCCAGTGTAGCCTGATCAAACCTCTGCATGGTTTGCTCTAAATACGACTTCAGATTTTCCACTATTCGATCGATTTCCTCCAATACTTTTTCTAAGCTATTGTCAATTTTGGGCTCAACATTTTTCTTCAAAGTTCCAGTCTCCACTGGTTGCAAGTTTGTTTTTTCTACCTTCCCTTTCGTTAATGTTTCATTATTTTTTGACTCTACATACTTTTTATGTATGTCCTCTATATTTTTAATCATTTTTTCGTACTGCTGTCTCTTACAGTAGTTATGATCGACTACTCCATATGTTAACAGTGCAGAATTATTGCCTGTAACTTTGTTTTTAAGGTCTCCTAACCTTTGGATTACATCGCTGGTCAGATGACCACCTTCAATCTTTTTAATCTCCCTTGCTATCGCTGCTTGAGCCTCTAAATCTTAATTATTTGTTCCGACAACAGTTTAATTTTTTTTTTTTTTTACTTAATAAGGCTTAAAAACAATTTGAACGAGGGGGAACGTTGTGAGTTGCTGCGGAGACCACAACTCTACATTTATACCCGATACGAAGTCAGTATGGCTCTCCTCCGGCAGACGCCGCTAATATTAAACGACACGACGAAGAGTGCGTGCGAGAGAGACAGAAAATCAGTCTGAGCGTGACGTCGGGCGCTGCGTAGCCACTGCAAATTGATTTCTTGCTTTTGGTTACAAAAATGATCCGATCTGATCCAGATTCAGCAATCTGATAGATATGGTCATTCTCTATGATTATGCGTTTTTAGTTTTCTCGAATCTGCAATATTGTGGATGCAACAGATTTTCGTCCTTTGTGGAGGCGGAAGGGGGTGGGGCGAAATTCTGAGATATACGTTTTATAGTGAGATCTAACAGAAGTGCGGATACCAAATTTGGTTACTCTAGCCTTAATAGTCTCTGAGATTTGTGGTTGCCCCAGATTTTCGTCCTTTGCGGGGGCGGAAGGGGGTGTGGAGAAATTTGGACACGAAACGGTCAAGGTCCGATATCACAGGAGTGTGGATACCAAATTTGGTTGCTCTAGCTCTTATGGGTTCTGAGATCCTTGAACTCATATTTTGCAATTGGCAAAACCGACCATGAAACCTGTGTGTTCACTCTAGCAGAGCGAGAAAGAGTGAAATTGTTTTCGTGATTCTGGCTATAATAATTATACGATCTGGTTCAGATTTTGCACTCTGTAAGATATAGTCATCTTCTACGATTCTGCGTTTTTAGTTTTCTCGAATCTGCAATATTGTGGATTTGTGGTAAAAGTGGATGTGTGTAACGTCCAGAAGGAATCGTTTCCGACCCTATAAAGTATATATATTCTTGATCAGCATCAATAGCCGAGTCGATTGAGCCCTGTCTGTCTGTCCGTCCGTCCGTCTGTCCGTCTGTCCGTCCCCTTCAGCGCCTAATGCTCAAAGACTATAAGAGCTAGAACAACGATGTTTGGGATCCAGTGTAGTATGCTCTTATAATAAAGTAAAGTAAAGTATTCATTATTTCGAATACCCACTGTACCGACGGTACTTAAAGAATACACACTGTAACACTTTGTTTCAGTGTTTACGTAACAATAAAGTCCCAGACATTCTGGGTGATCGTATTACGATTCACTCAGCATGTTCCCATGACTTGACGGCACTAATATACATGCATACACACATATATCTTCCCTCCCGCTCTCGCTGCCAACAGCGCTGAGCATATTCACACATATACATACTAACATAGAAGAGATAAGAACACATAGTTCTGCCGCTCCGCTGCCGGCGTCACTGGCAGCGCTGCTCCGCGGCTTTTGGCTTACAAAAGCCCAAAACACAATTGTAAAATTGAGAACATAAACGACAATAAAAGAGATCGGAGGGTTGAGCCCCAACGATCCAACAAACGGATTGAACATCGTTTTACATGGCGACCGTGACAGGATCATATATGTCCTACGCGATGGATCAATCTAAGGATTGAAAAAAAAAAAGAGAAAAATTTTTTCAAAAAAAAAGTGTCAAAAATAATAAAGACAAAGAATGGCCGAAAAAAAAATATAATACTATGTGATTTTGTTTTAAAAAATCGGACCAAGTCAAAAGAAAATTGATGAATTGGAAAAACTATTGAAATAGTGTTGTCCCCAGTGCCAGTGCCAAGGAAAAAACCCAGCAGAATGCCAAACAAGCCGTTTCGCCAGACCCATGCACGACTGCCGACGATATTACGCACAAACCCATGTTGCATTATAATTTATACCCTTAACTTTGGGGACTACAATGCGGCCAGGAAGAGATTTAACAGCCCGCGCTACAAAGAGCGTACACGCAATATAAAAACCTGTGCGAAGACCAGCACCGGCCCCCACCAGACCCAGCAAGGACCAATAATATAAGTGCGAGTGGCATAGGACCGCCCCTTGCACCGTCGATGGACAGTAACACAAACACTCCAGCAGCAGAAAATGCACCAGACTTCGCCGACGCTGCTCCTACCGAGCAAAGGGACGCACTCAACCTACAAGAGGCCTTAGAAGTGTATCCAAACGATGGACCACGCCCACTCACAATAGCTGAGTACAGGGCAAGACAAGAAAAACGCCCAAGGAAGAAAACAAAGAGGGGCGGCCGGATCAAACGGCTGCTTCAACAACGACGTCTGGAGCGGGACCTGGAAAAAACATATACAAATGAAGAGGACCGACAGCGCTGCCAAGAGCGCATCAAGGAAATCAATAAACAACTTCGCCAATAAAAGAGCGAAGTAACGCAATTGAGCTGCAGAAATGCCATGCCTCATATTGCCAATAATTATAATTTTCTATCTCGAGTTGAAGCACCCTTAAAGTGCAACTTGAAAATACTAACCTCTGTTAGGCTATTACTAAAACCATGTGATCGATGTTGAATTATATAATGAAAAACCTGTAAATCGATCACATGTCCCTTAACATTTTTTTTCTTCCTTCATTTTGATCAAATATATATAAAAAAAAAAAATTTATATTGATGAAATTTTAAAGAGAAAAAAAAAAAAAAAAGGAAGGGTATATAGATATGTGTGTCCATGAGAAAAAAAATTTGTTTATTGAAAAGAATAAATGAATAGCAAATAATTAAAAAAAAAAAAAATAAAAATAAATACCACAACATTGTAGA
Organism: Drosophila persimilis; assembly: GCF_003286085.1. Taxonomy (NCBI): domain Eukaryota; kingdom Metazoa; phylum Arthropoda; class Insecta; order Diptera; family Drosophilidae; genus Drosophila; species Drosophila persimilis. Next base: position 79,685 of record NW_020825325.1, read on the forward strand.
AACCAATTTTTGAGAGAAAATCATCACCATGGGTTGGTTCGGTTCTGACGATAGTCAGACCAAAGACAATACGGCCAATGTGGTCAATAATGTCAAAATAATAGACCACAGGGATGATCTCAATGCACTCTGGTTATTACTTCTGATTTTAACCATTGTCACTGTTTTACAATTCCTTTTAACATTGTATGTAAAACATAATAAGATAATTAAAAAGAGATATATGAGTAGGGCAAACAATTTAGATAGAGTTTAAAAAAAAAAAATTGGTCTCAACGACCCCTAGGAGCATAATAGAGCTCGAATACATGTACATGGGTACACTTCAGGTAGAATTCCCGCCTTTAATACATTGTTACAAAGACAAAATAAAATGTCTCGTATAACAGCAGCAGCCATTAGGGCTACCCACGATAGGAATGAAAATTTCGAATATAGAGCTAAAGCAATCTTAGCCGCATTCCCCAATCCAATTAGCATATACGAGTTCGAATACTCATATATGAACGAATATAATTTACCTTTTTCACCACTAATTCATTGTGATGCCACACAAAAGGGTATCGTATTATCAACCATACCCGGCATCCTCGTAAACAGCCAAATAATAGAAAATGAAATTTTAGGAAGAATTGTGATTGCTAATGTTAGATTGTCTTCCAATCGGAATGGACAACATTAAAAAACACATATGGACTGGCTTACGATCTGCGCTAAAGTTTGCACTCTAAGAGCAGAATTCGATAAGTCATACAAATGCTTAACGCAGAACAGACCTACACAAAATAGTACGGTCATTAAACATACAACTAATTTGGTAAACATATATAATGAGGTCAAAGAACTTTTTCTAGAAAACAGACAAAGACTTACTGATATACATTGGTTTCAATCTACAGACGTCTTCAAACGTCTAAGGAAACGATTAGTATTCGTTAAAGAAAAATTCAATCTAGACATACACATCCCAAATCTTCTAAACACAGCTGCGACATATATACCAGCTGTAGAATCGGAATCAAGGCCAATAAGTCCCAGGCCCCCGAATGTAAAATATATTATCATTATATCGGAAGACGATTCTCGATCAAATAGATCGAACCATCCGGTGAACGACGACAAACCGTCGACTAGTTCAGCAAACAGCGTGGTTGGGCAAGAACCAACCACAATGGCAGACGAAACAATTGCCCAACGGGCATACAGCCAGCACAACATTTATTCGGACACTCGTCTATGTCAACTTTCTTTATAAATAACTTAAAAAGTATTTAAGTTTGACAAAAAATTTGTATATCATTATGAACATGGATATTATTACTACAAATTTTAAAACTAAAAACAAAAAAAAACTTTTTTGGCGTATCAAAAAAAATTAAAAGTATCAAAAAAGCCACTTTTTTACGCACAACAATTATTCGGACACTTTTTATTTTGTACGAAAAAAACTTATTGTCCCCAATTTTTTTCTGATTTCAATATTTGGTGGGGCCGCCCTTAGCTTCAATAACAGCTTTTAGACGTCGGGGCATACTTTTTACCAAATGATTGGTTTCATTTGGATCAATTTTCTCCAATTTCGTCATCAGACCCGTTTTAAGGATTTCCTTGGAGGAAATTTTATGTTTCCTAATTTTTTTTTCTAGCAAATCCCAAACATGCTCTATGGCGTTCAGATCTGGTGACTGCGGCGCCGTTTTTAACTGCTTGCACTGATACAACAGCCATTCTTGGACCAAAAACGAGGTATTTTTGGGGTCATTGTCTTGTTGAAACAAGAAATTCATCGCTTTAAGACCCAATTTTTCGACACTCGCCATTGAATTGTCAGTCAAAATTTTCTTGTAGATGTGTTTGTCCAGTGAAGCCAGTGGCCAGTGAAGCATGGCGGTGGAAATGTAATGGTTTGGGGCCGCAGTCACCAGATCTGAACGCCATAGAGCATGTTTGGGATTTGCTAGAAAAAAAAATTAGGAAACATAAAATTTCCTCCAAGGAAATCCTTAAAACGGGTCTGATGACGAAATTGGAGAAAATTGATCCAAATGAAACCAATCATTTGGTAAAAAGTATGCCCCGACGTCTAAAAGCTGTTATTGAAGCTAAGGGCGGCCCCACCAAATATTGAAATCAGAAAAAAATTGGGGACAATAAGTTTTTTTCGTACAAAATAAAAAGTGTCCGAATAATTGTTGTGCGTAAAAAAGTGGCTTTTTTGATACTTTTAATTTTTTTTGATACGCCAAAGAAGTTTTTTTTTGTTTTTAGTTTTAAAATTTGTAGTAGTAATATCCATGTTCATAATGAAATAAAATTTTTTTGTCAAACTTAAATACTTTTTAAGTTATTTATAAAGAAAGTTGACATAGACGAGTGTCCGAATAAATGTTGTGCTGACGTATATCAAAGATATTTCGCACGCCATTCCGGAATTTAATGGACAGAAACTCCATTTACAAAGATTCATTACGGCAGTCAAATTGGTCAATCTAACGAAAGAACCATACGAAAATTTAGCTATAGAAGTAATTAAATCAAAAGTAATAGGAACTACATTGTATAAAATACAAGATGAAACCACCATTAGCGCAATAATAAAGAAATTGCAAGACACTATTGTCGGAGAGTCATCAGATGTTATAAAGGCTAAAATGGCAAAAGTATGCCAAAAAGGCAAAACAGCCGCCCAATTCACAACAGAGATTGATGATATGAGAAAACTTCTAGAAGCATCATACATTGATGAGGGTTTGCCAGCGGAACATGCCGATAAGTTCAGCTGCAAAGAGGCCATTAGTACAATGGTTAAAAATTGCGAGCACGGCAGACTCAAAACAATACTAGAAGCAGGCACATTCCCAACAATGAATGATGCCGTAGCAAAATATATACAGTGTAGTACAGAGATGACTGGTAGTGCAAGTTCAATATTGTACACCAGACAAGGACAAGTCTACCGCGGTAGTAACTTTCGAGGTAACTATCGTGGTGGAGGAAATGGTCGTGGTTACAACCACAACCATATTTACAACAACAATAGTTATAATAACAATAGAGGTCGTGTTGGCTATAGGGGAAATAACCGTAATAACGGTGGAACCTATAACAACCAAAGATACAATAGCAATGGAAACACACGACAGAACAATGTTCGTGTTACCCAGACAGCTTCGGGAAACTCCCAAGATCCTTTAGATACACTAAATTAAAAAATCCAGCGGTTCACACAATCAACCTCAATCTCAATATATTCGTGGCATTCCTCAATTCTAAAACAGGAAAACAACTTACATTCCTTATAGATACAGGTGCCAATATATCACTATTAAAAGAAAATTCAGATGTCTTTAACGACATTCAAACAAAAAATAAAATAGATATTCAAGGAATAGGGGAAGGTATAATAACATCCCAAGGCCTTGCCCTAATAGAGCTACAGACAGATAAGTACATAATTCCACACAATTTCCATTTAGTTAATCAGAATTTTGCAATTCCGTGTGATGGAATAATAGACATTGATTTCATAAAAAAATTAAACTGCCTAATAGACTTAAAACCTGCAGAGGATTGGTTAATAATACGACCAAATAATATAAAAATTAAAATTTATGTTCCAATAACATACAGTTCTGGTAACAATACAATTCTTCTACCAGCAAGATCACAAGTTGTCAGAAAAATAGAATTAACATCCGATATAGAAACCATATTGATCCCAAACCAGGAAATTCAACCTGGTATTTATGTAGCAAATACAATAACTTCAAAAAATAATACATTTGTCCGATTACTGAATACAACCAGTACCAACCAATTAGTACATATAAATAACATACAATATGAACCACTTTCGAATTACAAGGTAATTCAAACAACTCAAAAAATCCGAGAAAAAACTGTCATAGCTGAATTAAGCAAACATTTCCCAGTACAATTCAAGAAGCAATTAACTAAACTATGTACCAATTTTAGTGACGTATTCGGGCTTGAAACCGAATCAATCACAACAAATAATTTTTATAAACAGAAATTGAGATTGAGGGATGACGAACCTATATATATAAAGAACTATCGAAGTCCGCATAGCCAAGTTGAGGAAATTAAAAAACAAGTAGGAAAATTAATCAACGACAATATTGTCGAACCATCCGTATCAGAATACAACAGCCCACTTCTACTTGTCCCAAAGAAAGCCCTTCCGGGTTCAGAACAAAAGAAATGGCGATTAGTAGTTGACTATCGTCAAATAAACAAAAAACTCCTGGCCGACAAATTTCCACTACCTAGAATTGATGACATTTTGGATCAACTAGGTAGAGCAAAGTATTTCTCATGCCTTGACTTAATGTCAGGTTTTCATCAAATCGAACTAGAAGAAAGTTCGCGAAATATAACGTCTTTTTCAACGAGCAATGGCTCATATCGCTTCACGCGACTACCATTTGGTTTAAAAATAGCGCCGAATTCATTTCAAAGAATGATGACTATAGCATTCTCTGGACTTGAAGCTTCGCAAGCCTTCCTGTATATGGACGATCTAATAGTCATGGGTTGTTCCGAAAAACATATGCTTAAAAACTTAACAGATATTTTTGAGATATGTAGGAAACACAACCTAAAATTACATCCACAAAAATGTTCATTTTTTTATGCATGAAGTGACCTTTCTTGGTCATAAATGCACAGATAAAGGAATCTTGCCAGATGACAAGAAATATGACGTCATCAAAAACTATCCAGTCCCACATGATGCGGACAGCGCTAGACGATTTATTGCATTTTGCAATTATTATAGACGTTTTATTAAAAACTTCGCCGACTATTCCCGGCACATAACTAGATTATGTAAAAAGAATGTCCCCTTTGAGTGGTCAACTGAATGTCAAAATGCATTCCAATATTTAAAAGATAAACTTATGGAACCCACTCTGTTACAGTACCCAGATTTTCAGAAAGAATTTTGCATAATCACCGATGCTAGTAAACAAGCATGTGGAGCGGTTTTAACTCAAAACCATAACGGACTCCAACTCCCATTAGCATATGCATCACGTTCATTCACAAAAGGTGAAAGTAACAAAAGTACTACAGAACAGGAATTAGCAGCAATTCATTGGGCAATTACCCATTTTCGACCATATATCTATGGTAAACACTTTACAGTAAAAACGGATCACAGACCACTAACATACCTATTTTCAATGGTCAATCCCAGCTCAAAACTCACACGCATGCGGCTCGAATTAGAAGAATACGACTTTACAGTCGAGTATCTAAAGGGTAAAGATAATCATGTAGCAGATGCGTTATCAAGAATAACCATCACAGACCTGAAAAACATACAAAAAACAAATAAAGTCCTGAAAGTCACTACCAGGCAACAGAGTAGACAGAAATCCTGCGCAGGAAAAGAACAAATAGAATTGCCTAGGCAATCTCTAACAAAAGCTTCAAAGCCCAACGTATATGAAGTCATCAACAATGACGAAGTACGTAAAGTAGTGACCTTGCATGTAAATAATAATTTATGTTTTTTCAAACATGGAAAAAAAATTACTGCAAGATATGATGTTAGCGATTTGTATACTAATGGAACCCTTGACTTAGGTCAGTTTTTCCAAAGGCTTGAAACGCAAGCCGGTAAACAAAAAATCAGCCAACTCAAAGTGGCACCGTGGGAAAATATCTTTGAATACATTTCAATAGATAATTTTAAAAATATGGGCAATAAAATATTACGAACAATAAGAGTAGCGCTACTCAACCCGGTGACCCTAATTAAAAATGAAAAAGAAAAAGAAGCAATACTGTCTACATTACATGATGATCCCATACAAGGAGGACATACAGGCATAACAAAAACCTTGGCCAAGGTCAAAAGACATTATTTTTGGAAAGGTATGACTAAAGAAATAACCAATTACATACGAAAATGTCCAAAATGCCAAAAAGCTAAAGTAACCAAGCACACAATAACTCCATTGACTATTACAGAAACACCATACATGGCTTTTGATAGGGTAATAGTGGATACGATCGGTCCACTTCCTAAATCAGAACAAGGAAATGAATATGCAGTCACCTTAATATGTGACCTGACAAAATACCTTGTTGCCATACCCATTAGAAACAAAAGTGCAAATACAGTAGCTAAAGCTATTTTTGAAAATTTTATTCTAAAGTACGGTCCAATGAAGACGTTCATTACGGACATGGGAACAGAATATAAAAATTCAATAATTGAAGACTTATGTAAAAATCTAAACATCAAAAACATAACTTCTACTGCACATCATCACCAGACTGTAGGAACCGTGGAGCGAAGCCACAGAACATTTAACGAGTTCATACGCTCATACATCTCAGCTGACAAATCAGATTGGGATGTATGGCTGCAATACTTCGTATATTGTTTTAATACAACCCCCTCTATGGCACATGATTATTGTCCATATGAGCTAGTTTTCGGTAAGACTTCAAACTTACCAGTTCAATTTAATACTATAGATAGAATAGCACCTCTATATAACATAGATGATTACTCTAAAGAGAGTAAATATAGATTAGAAATAGCATATAAACGAGCAAGGATTATGCTCGAGGAGCATAAAATTAAAAATAAACAGCTATATGACTTAAAGTTAAAAGATTTAAATTTAGCTGTAGGAGATAAAGTTTTATTGAAAAATGAAACAGGACATAAGATAGATTTTAAATATATAGGACCATATAGAGTAGAAAGTATCGGAGAAAGAGATAACGTCATAATCTCCGATAATAAAAACAAAACTCAGAAAGTACATAAGGATAGGTTAAAGATTTGCAATTATTAATCATTTTTAGTATGGCCATACATAAATATAAACCATAAAAATATACTACTCTGCATTTATATTCAAATAACTTTTAAATTTTATCAATATTAATTAAAGTTCCATATTCTAATAATTGACTAAAAAGAAACAAAAAAAATATATATAAATTGTCTTTTTAAGAATACATAACTCGTATACATATATAGTAAAAGCTAAAAATAAAATAACTTCATTATATTACGTTATTTTTCAAAAGGAGGGAGATGTAGTATGCTCATATTAAAGTAAAGTAAAGTATTCATTATTTCGATATTACGATTCACTCAAGAATGCCTCGAGCGACCCAAGTGCAGCGTCAGCATGTTCCCATGACTTGACGGCACTAATATACATGCGAATTAAATAACTGCGGTAGCGGATTGTGTTTTTAAAAAGTTTTTATTTTACTTCGAACTTCACTGATATAGATTTAAGTAGAGGGTCACAAAGGAATTCCGGGCAAGGGATTGCGCGATCTTAATATTTAGCTAGACTTTGCGGTGTCGCTGCTGCATCAAGACTGATTTGAACTTTCTGATCTTTGCATCGTTGATCCCTTTCGGGAATCGTTTTTCTATAAACATTTCAATTGATTTCGCCATCCCGAGTATTAGATTTCGTCATCCAAAGAGAGAACTGTAAAAGGCCTAAAGTGCAGGATCTGCAGAAAGCCGGGAGTGAGATTGTTTATGAGAAGCCGGGTGTGGGCAAACATTGGTTTTCCATTTAGGCGAGTGTCAAAGAATGGGATTGCGGCGGGGGCGCTTGAGATTGTACATCTTAGAAATCAATTAGGCGGAGGCCCAAGATTGAAATTGTTTTCGTTTTGGAAAGCCAAAGATTGTTTACAACTCGTAGAAGAGCTCAATGGAATTGGGTACGTTAACTCCCCCCATTCTTAAATGTTTCGTCCCGATACATTTTGAAGTTCTGATAGAGCTCTAATTTCTTCTGACAGTATTTGAATGTTGCTTTCCACTATTTCTTCTGACGGTATTCTTATTGATTTAATAAGTACAAATTTGGTTAATTTATAGCCGAAGTAGAATAACATTAACAATATCAAAATGATTAAAAATAATGTTGTTAATGGTAAGGCCGTATTACCTAATGTTATAAGGGGATTTAAAATATTAACATTATCAAAAGAAAATTGCTTATCATTCGATTGTATATAATCAACTAATTCAAAATCGCTATATCTATGATGCGATATATATCTTAGAATTTTACCCTTATCATTTATGTGGGTTATATTATTTATTACAATTGTGTTGTTGAATATAAGGAGATACGATCCTAACAAAGTAGTATTGTCTACGATATTTTTGCCTGAAACTAATATGGCACCATCCTGAATGATGTCTATTTCTTTGTTTTTTTCCCTTTTTTTAGTGCAGTTGGCTTTAAAGCCATTAAGTAAATTGGTGAAACAGGTACTCTTTAAATTTATTTGTGCGTAATTGTTAAAAGTTTCACTTTTAAAATTATTCATTAAATAGTATTTCTCCTTACATTCACAAACTTTTTCACTTATAACTAACATTCCATCATTTTGTGAGATGGCTCTTGCATGGTAAAACTTGCAAATATCTTTAATTTGAGGATATTTTATGTAAATGATTATTAAATCTGCATTTCGAATTATTTTAACCGTTGCAATGTCCAGCAGATCAGACAGTTCAACAGGATGTTTTTCATGCTTATAAATGTCCTCTATTTCGTTTTTATTTAAAATTTTTGTATTGAAAATGTTTACTTTTAAGAGGGTTATGGTATCAACTAAATTTAGTAGGTCAAAAGTTATTAATTTTAAACGATGCTTTCTCAGTATCGTTTCTTCATTGAAGATGACATTTTTTAATGAATTTGATAGCAGTTCAATTTCTTTGAAAAATTTGGAATTTATTACAAATTGTTTATTATTATTTTCAGTTAATTCATTTACTTTATTTTGTATTTTCAAAAAGTCGTCATGATCAGGGCTGCCTGCTATCCATTTCCAAATGGTACCTAATTCATTTATTCCCCTTTCATTCCGTTTTGGAACTAATTCTGAAATCATTAATTTTAATAGACTTAAGTCCATTGATATTTCCCACTCATCGTCTGAATTAATTGATTTGTTGACATATTTGGATTCTTTATCAATTATCTCTCTATAAAAACTCAAATTAGTAATATGGAAAAGTTCAGCGTATGTTTCATAAGTGTAAACGTCTCTGTCGTCTTTGAGCAATAGATAGTCACTATGCGTATAGTCAATTACTTCCGAAGTCGTCAATATAACAAAAGTCAGTATTAGTATATTCGCATACATTTTCTGGAAAAAATATTTAATATTTGATGTTATCTTTATGTATAATTCTGTTTCTATTGTTGATTATAATTTTATTCGGTCGATTTTCCTTAACTACCTGCTTTTTGTATCGGGATTGAAGTTTATTTCTTTCCCCGAATTTCTTTTCATAAACTACTTCTCCTATTTTATAATCTTTTTCTCTTCTATCTTTGTTATGTAGCTTAAGCATTTTGGTCTGAGCTTCCTTAAGTAATATTGGATTATGTTTGTGTTCTATTTTGTTATACAATATGTCATATGGCATTTGATTGGTCGTTGAATGTATCGTCAGGTTATATTTCAGTGCCGCCCTTATTATTATTTCTGAATAATCTGTTAGATTTAGTTCATCCTTGATGCACCGCGCTATTTCTGTTAGTGTGGAATGTACCCTTTCTACCTGACCATTTGAGGTGCTGTGTCTGGGATCTGCATAATAAATAGTTAAGTTACTTCTTTGTATGAATGATCTAAATTGTGCTGAAGTAAAGCTTGGTTCGTTGTCAGTCATTAATGATGTTGCTAACGGAAAGTGTTGCAAAATTTCCATTACCTTATTTTCAATGTTTAATTTACTTTGAATTTCCTTGACCACCAAGTATTTAGAATAAGAATCTATACAAGTTATGAATGTTAGGTTTTGGGCATAGTATATGTCTAAGTGTAATTGATCTCCTTCTTTTGCTGGAATGGGAGCTTCCCCAATTGGAATTTTCACAGGGTGTCTGTGATATTTGTTTTTGTTACAGATCTCACAATTTTTTATATATTCTTTTAATTTTTTGTGCAGGTTTGGCCAATAATACAGCTTAGTTATTTGTTTGTAATTTTCGTCTAGTCCTCTATGGGCTCTGCAATATGTTTCTTCTATAATTATAGCTTTATCTTCTGAATTTACTACATCTTGGAGGAACTTTCTCGTGAAGAGAAATTTATTTATGAAGTTTTCCTTTAGCTTATTTTGGATAAGGTATAAATCTTCTAAAGTGCAGTGTATTCCTGTGGTTAAATTAAATTTTAAATTCTTTTAAAATGATTAGCAGATTGTCAACCGTATCAAATTCAATAATATGTCGGGTATTTTCATAAACTCTTACTAACTCATGAACTGTGAATCTCCCTTGCGCTAATAGTAGCTGCTGTTTAAATTGGTTAAGAGGCTTGCTAGTCTCTTGAATGACGTTTTCAAAACTACTCTCTGCTGAATGCTGAGTATTTATGTCTGATTCTGATTCTGTCTGGTCGACATCACTATCTGTCATATGATTTATTTTAATCCGAGATAACGCGTCCGCTACTACGTTAGTTGAGCCTGGCTTATAAATGATTTTTGGTGTGAAACTTTCTATGAAGTAATACCAACGTTTCATTTCAACATTTGGATTTTTTTGCCACATTGCAAAGGACAAAGGTTGGTGATCTGTATGTATTTCAATTCCACTCACTCCGTATAAATAATTTCGCAAATTTTTTAATGCCTATACAATAGCTAATAATTATTTTTTATTAGTAGCATATAATTGCTCGGTTTTACTTAAAGTTTTAGAAATAAATGTTATGGGATTCCCATCTTGCGACAAAACTGCACCTATTGCTATGTCCGATGCATCTGTGGTTAATGTGAATTTTTTATTGTTATCTGGTTGTACTAATTCAATATGTGCTATTAAACTGTCCTTTAAATTATTAAATGCTCCAATTGCTGGTTCATCCAGCTGTATTAATGTTTTCTTGGATGCCCTTCGTGAAACTTTCCCATTTACTCCGCTCAGATATTTTGTTAAAGGTTTGGCAATTGTGGCATAATTTCGGACAAATTTTCTGTAATACCCTGTTAGTCCTAAGAAGCTACGTAGCTCTCTGATATTTTTAGGAATTGGATAGTTTTGTATTGTGGAGATTTTGTCTGGATCTGTTTTAATGATATTTTGGGAAACAATGTATCCCAGAAATTTGGTTTCCAATTGAAAGAATTTAGACTTTTCTAGGGAAATTTTCATGTTAGCGTTTTGCAATATCTGTATTATATGAATTAGATCTTTATAATGTTGTTCTATAGTTTTTGAAAATATTATTATATCGTCCATATAAACGTGACAAGTTTTCCCAACTTGTTCTCTAAGTATATCGTCCATTGCCCTTTGGAAAATTCTGGGAGCGTTCGTCAATCCCATAGGCATTCTTAGAAATTCATATTTGCCGTTATTTATGGAAAAAGATGTTTTTTCAATATCTGATTCCCTCATTAAAATCTGATAGAAACCTGACTCTAAATCAATGGCCGAGAAATATTTTTTTTTTTTACCTAAATTGGCAAGGATTACTGAAGGATCTTGCATAGGGTATCTATCCGGTATGGTGTTTTCATTAAGTTTCTTAAAGTCTATTACTAATCTATGCTTAGGAGTTCCGTCCTCATTTACTCCCTTCTTTGGTACTACTATTACCGGTGAATTATATGGGCTTTTACTAGGTCTGATTATACCTTCATCTAACATTTTACTTATTTCGTTATTAACGAAATCGTTAACCGAATAAGCGTATGGATACTGCTTGCCATATACCGGTCTATCGTGTTCAGTGTTAATCTCTCCTTTTATATCCGTTCTGAACGGTAACTGTAAATGTATATTGGCATGGTCTTCTTCGATGATAGATACCATTTTCTCTCTGAGATTTTCTAAATTGTCCTCTTTGTAGGTTATTGTGTTATACAATTTCATTTTTTTCAATTCAGAATTTGCATAATTTTGAATGTCGGATATTTCTACGACGGCGCGTTCAGGATTTTTGCATCCCAAACTTTTAAATTGTTCATTGTCGGATAATTCAACGACGGCGGGTTCAGGATATTTTAATCCCAAACTATTGACGGATAATTCTTCGTCGGCGTGCTCAGGATTTTTTGATCCCAAGCTATATAAACTTCCTTCTACCTTTACTGAATCGCTTTTCATTTCATTTTCTTCTTCAAAATATTTTTTAATTATATATTCCTTCAACGGAAGGATGGTTTTTCCTTCTATAAAGGTTAATTTGTTTAAAGAAAGGACCTCGTCATATATTAGTTTCTCCTCATTGTCTTTATAACTTAAAGTCCCCTTTCCTGTATCAATAACCGCTCCGATTTTCTTTAATAGGTTAAATCCTATTAGTAAATCTGCCTCCATTCCATCTATTTCATAAAACACTTGCTTTGTGTTGAAAATAGTTATATTATGGAAATATTTAATTATTGAAAACCCATTCACTGTAGCAACTTTCTTATAAATTGGTAATTCTTTTTTATTTTCGTAAATTCCTTTTTTTTTATATAACAGGAAGTTGCTCCCGTATCTATCAAAACTTTTAATTCTCTGTTTATTTTTCTGGCTACTCTTTTTAGGTAGGGCAGACCTACTTCGGGGGCTGATCTAAAAAATGATCCTCCTCAATGTTATTTATCCTCATTGCTTTATTAGCCGGTTGTTCCGACATTTCGTTTAGCTTTCTTTTCTGCGCTTGATTCGGTACTACGTTTGCCCTGAAATGCTGGGCTTGGCTATAATTGTTATTATTTCTCCTATAATAACCGTTAGTATTCTCCCGATAATTTCTATTGTTATTATTTCCCCTGAATTGATTGCTGTTCTGTCGGTTCCGGATTTGTATCGATTCGTCTACCTCCATTGGTTCTGGGGCCTGATTTTGTTGTCTATTACCCAAGAAATAGGGTTGTCCCCAAGACATGTTATTCCTCTGCAAATCCCTTTTTTGGTCGAATGGTGAACTGTTAGTCCTAGGTTGTCGTTGGTTGAATCTTAAGGTATTGAAATTATTATTCCCTGAATTTCTGGGACCGCTGAATTGGTAGGCAAATTGGGCCCGAATGTTATTAGATTGCAATTCCTGTACCTTTGCCAAGGCATTCGGTAAATCTGGGGGATTCAATGAAAATAGGATTTCAGCAATGCCGCCGTTTAGGCCAGTGACAAAAATGCGTAAGGCATTGTCTCTAATTTTTTTATTTGATTCTTTGGTGATTTCACTGTCCTTTCCGTGAGTCATTATTGTCTTATTTATTAACAAGGTAATTTTCTTGTTAACCTCGTTATAGAAATCTATAATTGAAAGGTTCCCTTGTCGGAGAACGCTTAACTCCTGTTCTATTATGTAAATCGGTCTCTTGTCACTGTAAACAAAGTCAAGTCGTGAAAGTATGGCATCAAAATTTAAAACTGTCCCGTGATTGGTCAGTGCGTCATGTGCTGGTCCTGTTATTTTGTTTCTCAAAATTGTTAATGCAATATAATATTGCTTACTTCCTTTCTTATATAACTTCACTGCAGTTTCTGCAGCTTCCCTCCATCCTACATATTGGTTTAATCCACCATTGAAAATTGGTAGGGATTCTATTACCTTTAATGTGGTGTCATTTCTTATTGTCTCGTCTATTGTTTCTGCCTGATAATCTGATACCTGATCGGATTTAGTTTCTATTTGTTGTTTTAAATTTACAATTTGCTCTTGTACTTGTGAAATTTGAAGTGCTATCAATTGTTTGACCAGATCTGCTGTGAGATCGGTCCTTGTTTGAGAGTTAATCATTTTTAGTTTTTCAAAATCTAAAGTTAGTTGATCCACCTTTAATTTTTCTTATATGTTAGTTTTTATAATCTTATATAACCTAATTGAACTTAAATATTTATTAATACAACTTTTGCTCACGAGCTATCCGGTAGGGGTCGTCCTTCTTAGTTTGGCTGACTGATCTTCGCACGGGTCTTCCTTCTTGATTTGGCTGACAGGTCTTTGAACGGGTCTTCCTTCTTAAATATCTTTGTTTAACTGGGTCTTCTGGGGGTCTTCCTTCTTTGGCTTAGCTGATCGTTTCACTTTCTTTGTGTTTTGGTTTTGTTGGTTTTGTTTAAAAACTTTGGGTTTTTTTGGTTTTTTTGTATTTATGAATTGACTTGATTAGCTTTTTTATTTATTTGTATTTTTCATTGTATTTGTATTTGTATTTATTTTTGCACACCCTAAGCTCCGGTTTGTTTCCTTTTTATCTCACTTTTTTTTATCTTATATCACACAGTCACTCCGCGTTTTTAAATTTGAAGGATTTATTCCATTAATTAATTGTCCTTCGGGTTTCGGCACGACGCAACACTTTTATCATTCGGTGCTTTTTATACAACGTCGCCCCACGTTGGGCGCCAATTAAATAACTGCGGTAGCGGATTGTGTTTTTAAAAAGTTTTTATTTTACTTCGAACTTCACTGATATAGATTTAAGTAGAGGGTCACAAAGGAATTCCGGGCAAGGGATTGCGCGATCTTAATATTTAGCTAGACTTTGCGGTGTCGCTGCTGGATCAAGACTGATTTGAACTTTCTGATCTTTGCATCGTTGATCCCTTTCGGGAATCGTTTTTCTATAAACATTTCAATTGATTTCGCCATCCCGAGTATTAGATTTCGTCATCCAAAGAGAGAACTGTAAAAGGCCTAAAGTGCAGGATCTGCAGAAAGCCGGGAGTGAGATTGTTTATGAGAAGCCGGGTGTGGGCAAACATTGGTTTTCCATTTAGGCGAGTGTCAAAGAATGGGATTGCGGCGGGGGCGCTTGAGATTGTACATCTTAGAAATCAATTAGGCGGAGGCCCAAGATTGAAATTGTTTTCGTTTTGGAAAGCCAAAGATTGTTTACAACTCGTATAAGAGCTCAATGGAATTGGGTACGTTAACTTGCATACACACATATATCTTCCCTCGCGCTCTCGCTGCCAACAGCGCTGAGCATATTCACACATATACATACTAACATATAAGAGATAAGAACACATAGTTCTGCCGCTCCGCTGCCGGCGTCACTGGCAGCGCAGCTCCGCGGCTTACAAAAGCCCAAAACACAATTGTAAAATTGAGAACATAAACGACAATAAAAGAGATCGGAGGGTTGAGCCCCAACGATCCAACAAACGGATTGAACATCGTTTTACACCAGACTTCTGTGATATGTCACTGCTCCAAAAATATTTCAAAACTTTGCCCCGCCCACTTCCGCCCACACAAAGGGCGAAAATCTGTGGCATCCACAATTTCGACGATACGAGAAAACTAGAAACGCAGAATCGTAGAAGATGACTATATCTTCTAGAGTGCAAAATCTGAACCATTATCTGAATTATTATAGCTAGAATCACGAAAACAATTTCACTCTTTCTCGCTCTGTCTCACTCTAACACACAGGTTTCATGGTCGGTTTTGCCAATTGCAAAATATGAGTTCAAGGATCTCAGAACCTATAAAAGCCAGAGCAACCAAATTTGGTATCCACACTCCTGTGATATCGAACCTTGACCGTTTCATGTCCAAATTTCGCCACACCCCCTTCCGCCCCCGCAAAGGACGAAAATCTGAGGCAACCACAAATCTCAGAGACTATTAAGGCTAGAGTAACCAAATTTGGTACACACACTCCTTTAAGATGTCACTATAAAACGTATATCTCAGAATTTCGCCCCACCCCCATCCGCCCCCACAAAGGACGAAAATCTGTTGCATCCACAATATTGCAGATTCGAGAAAACTAAAAGCGCAGAATCATGGATAACCACCATATCTATCAGATTGCTGAATCTGGATCAGATCAGATCATTTTTATAGCCAAAGGAAACTAATCAATTTGCAGTGGCCACGCAGCGCGTGACGTCACGCTCAGACTGATTTTCTGTCTCTCTCGCACGCACTCTTTGTCGTGTCGGTTAATATTAGCGGCGTCTGCCGGAGGAGAGCCATACTGACTTAGTATCGGGTATAACTCTAGAGTTGCGGTGTCCGCAGCAACTCACAACGTTCCCCCTCGTTAAATATTCCCATAATATAACTATTTTCAACACAACACAAGTGTTTTACGAAATAGATGGAATGGAGGCAGATTTACTAATAGGATTTAACCTATTAAAGAAAATCGGAGCTGTTATTGATACAGGAAAGGGGACTTTAAGTTATAAAGACAATGAAGAGAAACTAATATATGACGAGGTCCTTTCTTTAAACAAATTAACCTTTATAGAAGGAAAATCCATCCTTCCGTTGAAGGAATATATAATAAAAAAATATTTTGAAGAAGAAAAAGAAATGAAAAGTGATTCAGTAAAGGTAGAAGGAAGTTTATATAGCTTGGGATCAAAAAATCCTGAGCACGCCGACGAAGAATTATCCGTCAATAGTTTGGGATTCAAATATCCTGAACCCGCCGTCGTTGAATTATCCGACATCCAAAGTTTTAATAGCTTGGGATTAAAATATCCTGAGCACGCCGTCGTTGAATTATCCGACACTAAAAGTTCGAATAGTTTGGGATTAAAGAATCCTGAACACGCCGTCGTTGATTTATCCGACAATGAACAATTTAAAAGTTACATTCAAAGTTATGCAAATTCTGAATTGAAAAAAATGATATTGTATAACACAATAACCTACAAAGAGGACAATTTAGAAAATCTCAGAGAGAAAATGGTATCTATCATCGAAGAAGACCATGCCAATATACATTTACAGTTACCGTTCAGAACGGATATAAAAGGAGAGATTAACACTGAACATGATAGACCGGTGATTGTAGGAGGGCGGATCACCGGAGCGAGTTGCCAGCGATGAGTGGGAAAATATCCAAAGGAAAAGACAGATTCGGTTTCAATAAATGTATTCCATGTATTTGCGTATAGGTGTGTGAATTGTAGACGCGCGTATGTGCGTCGGCAGCTTGTAACGGGGTGGAAAACGTAACTGACTCTCTATCCCTTATGATCTATGCTTTATGCTGCCTTTATGCTGCGGTGAGCGCCGTGTGGATCGTGGATTGTGGATCCGAGCGCCCCTCCGAGCGCGCGAGCGCGAGCCGGGACCGAGGCGCGCGGAGCCGGCACAGTGCGCGGAAACTGTCTATTGCTGGCCTGAACATCCTCCCCCCCCCTTGCTGGATTGCAAAGTATAATGGGGTGGCCTATGGCTGGGCGCACGCCCCCGACACGATCCATCCAAAAACGGTGCTCTGGGCCACCGGCAGGCCGTCCTCACGCGCAAGGAACCCGGGCTGGATCACCTTCGGGTAGACATCTGCTCCCAAGATGAGCGAGATTGTCGCCGGTCGATGGAATTGTTCATCGGCAAGCCTCAGGTCACCGAAACGCGCCCGCACGGAATCGCTCAGCTGTCGGATAGGCGTGCGGATGCGCACACGGGGCTCGACCTTGAGCATCGTCTCCAACTGGAAGTCGCCCATTTTGGCGCGGATCACCGCCGTACACACTTTCTCGTCCCCCACACAAGTGGTGGGCAACTTGAAGGCGCTGGCCAAGGAGTCGTCAATACAGCTCACCGGCGTGCATGGGTCGATGAGCGCCGCCGTCTCGAAGTTTTTGGAACCCGTATCCAAGACCACCAGCGCCGTCGGTAGTATGATGAGGCTTCGATGTTGTAGAAGTGAGTCGACGGATGGTGCCGGGGGCCCTGCCACGGGGCGGCTCACGGGGAGACGCGGGCGGCGGTCGGCGTGGGCCGACGTCCTGGCGACAATCCTGGCCGGAGTGTTGGTGGGCCAGGCAGTTCCCGCAATATTTGTTAATGAGGACAGCTCGGAGTCTCTTCTCAGGGCTCAGGCGAAGGAAATGGTGACAGGTCCGTAGCGGATGAATTCCTCGGCAGACCCGGCAACGGTACGAGTTGATCCCTCGATCACGCCGGCTCTCCGTGGTGCGGCTGGCGCGGATCCGTGGGGCCATGTCTGGATGAGGATGGAACTAGGATGGAATAGAGAAGTCGAAGAAGTATTAGTACGGAGCTGTGAATGGGACAAGTGCACATTCACGTTATTGTTGGATGGAACTACGGGGTTCTACTGGCAGGAGAACGACCTTGACAATCGGTCTTTTGAGGGTACAGCGGGCAGTAAGGATATCCACCACACGGACCCTGTCGTCGGCACCGGGATACACGGAAGTTATCCTTCCGAGCCGCCATTCGTTGGACGGCAGGTTATCCTCCTTGATGACCACCATATCGCCAACCTGCAGATTTGGCGTCGGCGTCTGCCACTTAGTCCGCTTGTGGAGCTCCTTGAGGTATTCCTCCTTCCACCTTTAACAGAACTGTTGGTTGAGGGCCTTCAAATGCTGCCACCGATTGATGATCGAATTAAGGTTCCATCGGACATCGGTGAGAGCGGCCTGGAATTGAGGCACGCTTCAATCTTCGCGAGCAGCGTAGAAAGCTCTTCAAACGTATACCTCCGAGTGGACGTGGCCTTGTAGAAGAGAGTTTTGAAACTCTTCACTCCGGCTTCCCATAGGCCTCCCATATGTGGAGCTCCTGGTGGGATGAAGCGCCACGAGACCCGCTGATGGCTATACGCATCAGTCACCGAGTCCTTAAACGCGTCAAGGAAGTCACTGGAAAGCAGGGTTGCTGCACCAACGAAAGTTTTTCCATTATCTGAATGGATACGCTGTGGACATCCGCGCCTTGCGACGAAACGAGCGAAGGCGGCGAGAAATTTTTCGGTGGTGAGGTCGGACGTGGGTTCTAATGTATCGCCTTTGTGGAAAAACACACGAATACGCACACATACCCCTTCGTGATCAGACATGCTCTCCCTGTATAGTTCCGTATTTCGAAAGGACCCGCGTAATCAATCCCTGTATGCGTAAACGGTCTGGAAAAGGACGACCGCTCGGTTGGGAGATCTCCCATCATTTGGGTTTGCAACCTTCTTTTGTGAATAACGCAGACCTTGCAGGAGTTCACAACCCCCTTCATAAGCCTTTGAACCTTTGGAATCCAATACTTTGATCGAATGAGGCGCACCATCAATTGGTTGCCGCCATGAAGAGTTATCCGGTGTGTAAATTGCGCGAGAAGGCGAGACAATCGACAATTATATGGGAGAATGATTGGATGTCGTTCGTCGTATCTTAGCACTTCAGAGCCTGCGACACGGCCGCATGCTCTGATCAACCCATGGCGGTCTAGGAAAGGGTTCATGTTCAGGATAGAACTTGACCTTGGCGTTGGCCGCTTACCGCTTAGGCAGCGATACTCCTCGGGGTATTCTCTACGCTGCGTCTCTAGGATAAGAGTTTTTTCAGCTTCGGTAATTTCGCCGCTCGTAAGATGGCCCTTTTGCGCGGTGGCTAACTTCCGGCAGCGCTTGGTGAAGCGCAGGATATATGCACGGACTCGTAGAGCTCTCTCCAGATTGGAGAATCGTTCGAGGAAGTCTTCGGCTGGGTTGAGTGCGAAATGGGCTTTTACAGTTCGCTGCTCTAAGGTCATAACGGGGGAGTTATTAACTGGTGCCGGCCATTGATCTCGGCCCTTCTGCAGCCAAGTTGGTCCGTGCCACCAGAGTTGGTTCTCCACCAACTCCTGTAACGGCACGCCTCTGCTGGCTAAGTCCGCGGGGTTCTGTTCGGATGGAACGTGGCACCACTTCTCAATATCGGTCGCTTGAGATATCCTAGTCACTCGGTTGGCCACGAACGTGGTCCAGTGACACGCGGGCTTTGCCAGCCAGGCGAGGACTATGGTGGAATCGGTCCAGCAATAGCAGCTCGTACTTGCTGTTGGCATATTCGGCAGGATAGCCGCCGCCATTTCGGACAAAAGCACTGCCCCGCAAAGCTCTAACCGGGGGAGCGACACGGTTTTCACGGGTGCGACTCGCGTTTTCGCTGTGAGAAGCTGCACCTCGACCAAACGGTCAACCTCAATGCGGACGTAGATGGCGGCACCGTAAGCCCTCTCGGATGCATCGCAGAACCCATGATGTTCGACTTTTACCGCTGGCCGGGAGCCGACCCATCTTGGAATATGGATTTGGTCGAGAGCGGAGTAGCTCCGCAGGAAACTTTGCCAGCGCTGGCGCATCTCGCTTGGAAGCTCATCGTCCCATCCCAGGTCCTGCAACCATATTTCTTGCATGAAGATCTTGGACCGAACAATGAATGGGGCCAACCACCCCGCGGGGTCGAACAGCCTTGCGATCTGGGACAGAACTGCTCGCTTGGTGTATGACGACTCAGGCGCTAACTCGGGAGGGACAAAAAAAAACTCGTCTGAAGTCGCTTTCCAGCGAATCCCGAGAGTCTTAGCCGTGCTCTCTTCCTCCATCTCCAGAAAATCTGTGTGGAGACGATGAGCACTCGGAATTCCTGCCAGAATAGCTTTGTGGTTTGAAGTCCACTTCCGCAGCGGAAAACCTGCAGAGCTAAGTGCGGCCTGCAACTCGCTAGTTAGTCGAGCCTCATCGGTAGAATCCGCTCCGGCTAGGACATCGTCGACATACATGAATGATCGGATAATGCGACTTGCTTTCGGAAATCTGGACTGGACGTCGCTTGCTAGCTGTTGCAACACTCGGATGGCAAGAAAAGGAGCGCAATTGACTCCGAAGGTTACGGTCTTAAGTTCATAGTCGCGGATGAGTCCCTCCTTGTTTCGAAATAATATTCGCTGGAAAGGGGTGTGTTTCGGGTCAACCCAAATTTGGCGATAAATCTTGGTGATGTCCGCGTTGAAAACGTACCGGAAATAACGCCACTTCAGGATCTGGAGGGTCAAGTCAGATTGGAGGACCGGGCCGGCGTGCAGAAGATCATTCAAACTCACACCGTTGGTCGACGGGCTGGATGCGTTAAATACCACGCGGACCTTCGTGGTAGTGCTCTCAGGCTTGAAGACAGCGTGGTGCGGAAGGTAGTAGGTTGAGGACCCATGAGTCGGAGGAACTTCTGTCATATGTTCAAGCTCTAGGTATTCTTGGATTACGGTGTCGTACTGCTCTTGTAGGGGACCGTTTCTTTTCAAGCGATTTTCGTTTCTTAGGAACTGGGCCAGCGCGGCTGCCCTTGAATACCCCAGATCTGATCCGAAGTGTTTTGGGTCGCGAAACGGTAACGTGACGACGTATTTCCCGCTTGGCGTTCTTGACGTAGTTCGGAGGAAATTTCTTTCGCAGAACGAATCCGACTCGCTTTCTATTTTAGTAGGAATGTCCTCCACCTCCCAAAACTTTGTGAGGAGTTTGTCCAACGGAGTCTCTAGCTCGGTGGAAATTTGCGTGGAGAAGGATGCGACCCGGCCTTGTACCGTGTTTGGCACTGGGCCTGTAAGAACCCACCCGAAAATGGTTTCCTGTCCGAGGAGAGATCCACAGATGTTCGTCTGTGAGCCGCTCAAGAGGATGGATGGAAGGATGTCGGCACCAATCAGGACATCTATTTGTGAGCTTTCGTAAAATGTCGGGTCTGCCCATGGCAGGTTCGGCAAGTCTCGCAACGAGTGTTGCGGGATCGCATGGGAGGGAAGGCTGCCTGATAGTTCCGGCAGGACATAGGCTGTGGCGTCCAATTGTAAGCCCGGCTTAGTCGGGGAACGGATAGAAAAATGGCAGAGTTTCTTGGACTGAGCGGATATTGTCTGATTGAGGCCCGAGACCTGTGCCTGGGCGAGTCGGAATGGCAACTTAATGATCTGGAAGAGACGTTCCGTAATGAACGTCGCCTCGGAGCCCGGGGCGATTAGAGCGCGGGCGCGAAAATTTGTCCCCAAGTGGCAAATATTAATAATAGCCGTGCCTAGGAGTACCGCCCTCTTGCCGGAGGCGAAATAGTTCTGAACGCTAGGCTGAGCTTCGGCAGGAGTCGGAAGTGGTACGGAATTGGGCACGGATTGGCTGGAAACTGGAGTGCCACGGTGCAGCAGCGTATGATGCCGGTCTCCACACGTGTTGCAGTTGTGGGCGCTTTGGCATTCACGAATCTGGTGACCTCTTGCGAAACAGTTTAAGCAAAGCATTTTTTGCTTAATATAGCTGGAGCGAGCATCAGGTCTCATCTGAAGGAATTGAGGGCATACCCGGATCGGATGGTTCTCTTTGGAGCAAAGATCACACGCTCTCCGCTTCGGATCCACAGTTGTTCCGAAAGAGTGAACCCGCCTTGCAACAGGGCTCTCTTGGGAACGGAAAGGGTTGGGATTGCCCTTTGACCTCTCTGACATGGGTAGACTCGCCCTGGAGTGGGCCTGAGTCTCCATGCCTGGATGGCCGTCCTCGGTCACCTCGGGAGACAGGTACCGCTCCGCCAGGAACTTGTCCATAGGTGGGAATTTCGGACTTGTGTGTCACGGACTGCTCCCAAAGCTCCAAAGTCGTTTTCGGCAGCTTCGCGGATATGAGGTACACTAACACTCCGTCAGCGAAAATGCTGTCTGTGGAGACCTCGGAGTGGTTGAGTGTCGTAAGGCACTTGTGGACGGCCCTCTGAAGCTCTTTTAGCGCTGCAGCTGACTCGGTGCGGATTTGGGGCAGACTGAAAAGGATCTTCAGCTGGGCTTTGAGTATCAGCCTCTTGTTCTGGAAACGCTCACGGAGGGCGCTCCATGCGGACGCGAACCCTTCGTTCGTGAGTGGAGCCTGTGCCACTATGTCGTGGGCCTCACCGCTTGTTTTTTTGTTGAGGTGGAACAGTTTTTCTACTGGAGCCAACCTCGGGTTCTCTATATATATGGCGGTGAACAGGTCTCGGAACGTGGGCCACTGCTGATAGTCCCCACTGAAAACTTCAGTGTCACATGGAGGAAGACGGCAACCGCCGGACGTCGGCACTTGAACGGCCAGTTGAGGCGTGTGAGGGACAGTCGGGGGTTCGAGCTGATCGTTCAGTTCGGCAAGGCATTGCGCGTAGACCGCGTAGCAGTCATCGTACATCCCCTGGACGTCAGCTACCCCCTCTGGATCTACTTCCGTTATCGCCTCCACACAGGCCTCGAACTCCGCGTCCACCTTCGCCCACAGGCTTCGGAGTTGATCTCGATGGACTTGCGAGAGCGAGCGGGTTGGTGTGCTAGCATCTGGAGCGCTGAGCTTCTGGTCGAAGCGTGTCAGTCTGCTTGCAGCCAAGGCAAACTTAGACCGTGCGGAACTGGCGGCCGATTGGGCCATAGTGCTCGGAACCGTGCGAGGGACGACCGAGGGGAGCAACAAGGCCTCAAAGGCATGTGGTGTGTGAGCCCTGGACGTGGTCGGACCTCGCTCAGTTGGGGCCGGACGGGAAGATGTGGGCGTAGCGATTGAGCCGTTGGAGCTGGGTGGATGGGTTAAACTCAGCGAACTCACCCGCTTAAACTTCTTGCGAGATTTCTTCTCACCAGTGGGCATGGTTGGCTGATGGATTTGCGATAACGCGTATCAGAGTCGCAAAGCAGGTGAGCGGAAATGGAGAAGTGGAAGTTTTGAACGACGAACCGTGGATATGTGGCCTTGGCGGAATTTATCGCGAGTATTTATATAGTAGAAGTCGGGCACCGTGGCCGGAATATAAATGTAGGGATCCTTGGTGGGCTCCCTACAAGTGAGTAAGAATCCGCTCCAGAAACTCCATCAAATATACGCCACACGTCGTTGTATTATATTTATTTTAATAAATGGTTACAATAAGTTTCTTTTTCTTAACACGTTCTTCTCTGCACGTCTACTCGCTCCCGCAGTCGAACTCTTACTTCCTATCGATATATCTTCCTCTACCCTTGACTATCCCTAGCGATAGATCGATACTCATTAAAGGGCTGCCAACCCTACATTCGGCCGTCCTGACTCATCATTCGACCCGAATGATTGAGACCACATCTTCATATACTCTGCCACCGTATTGGTCTTCAAAGGCCCTTCACCATCACCCACTTTCTCAACAATGTACCGTCCATGTCTTAGTTTACGCGTCACAATATAAGGACCCAAGAATCTTCCCTTTAGCTTCAATCCGGTTCCAAATTGGGTACGCTTAATAGCTACCATATCATTAACTTGGTACTCTTTTTCTGGTTTCCGGGACTTGTTGAACGACTTGCAATTTTCATTTTGTATCTGCACTATGTTATCTCTGGCTATCTTGCGAATTTCTTCTTTCTCCTGCTGCAGCTCTAAAATATACTCTTCCTCTACAAGCTTTTCTAAGTCACTGTCATACTTTGTCCTCATTTTTATGCCTGTCAAAATCTTAAATGGGGATATCTTGGTACTTCTCGGAGGAGTGGAGTTTATAAACGATTGTACCCTACCAACATGCTTGTACCAGGCTTTCGGATCTTCTGCGCAAAGCTTTGTTAACATAGTAGTAATGACCTTATTAATTCGCTCTACCTGTCCATTACCACGCGGCACTCCTGTCGCTATCAGCAAATGTTGGATATCCTGTTCCTTACAAAATTCCTCGAAAACATTAGCAGTAAATGCAGTGCCTCTATCCGTGATCACACGCTTCGGGTTTCCAAAAACTTCGCCCTGTTTCTGCAACCTATCAACCACATCATCAGCGCCTGTACTCTTTGTTGGATAAAGCCAGACAAATTTAGAAAAAGCGTCGACAACTACTAGGACGTGGTTATACTGTTTCTTAGTCAACTCCATCGGTCCAATATGGTCAATATGATACGTTTGCAAAGGCTCATCAGATTTGTCAATTACATTCAAATACCCTTCTTTCTTTCCACATTTTGCGTCGCTCACAATGCACTCCACACACGACTTAACAATCCTATCCACTTTTCCTAACAACTCTGGAATAAAGTATTCGCGCTGCACTAAATCGATAGTTCTTTTGACACCAAAATGACGCTGACGATGAGCAATCATTATGATTTCGCTTTCCATCCCAGATGGTATTACGATCAACTCTTTAACTGGATCCTTGTGCAAAATGTCATACTTCAAATAAAAGTCGTCGTAAGAACCCGACTCTAGCACCTTACAAATTGCTGATATCCAAATATCCTGACGTTGAGCCTGCTTTATTCGATGTCTCAGTGAATCTTCCAACAACAAACAATGCACTCTACTCAATGCATCGACGTGTTTCATCTTTGTCCCTGAACGATGCTCAATTTCATAATCGAAGTCCTGAAGAAAAATGGCCCAACGAGATACTTTAACTGGAACATCTTGTTTCCTCATCGTTAACGTAAAAGCATTACAGTCAGTAATAATTTTTATCTTTCTCCCAAGCAAATACACTCTCCACTTCTTTAAAGCCCTTCTTAAAGCCACTATAGCGAGTACTTCAAGCTCGTATGAAGGATACTTTTCTTCAGCTGGGGTTGTCTTACGACTCATATATTCTACCGGGTGGAAACATTGATCCTCTGAGTCCATTTGCAAAAGTATAGCTGCATACCCATACATACTTGCATCGCAGTGAACTTCAGTTTTGCCCTTCTGATTAAACAACTTTAAAACAGGAGAACAGGATAAATAAACTTTCAACTGATTGAATGATGCCAACTCTTCTTCACCCATTTTGAAAGAAACATCCTTTTTCATCAAGTTTGTCAGTGGTCTGGCCACGACAGCAAAATCCTTAACAAATCTACGGAAATAGGAAGTTAGGCCCAAATAGCGTTGAACTTGTTTCCTGTCTCTCGGAATTGGAAAATTTTCAACTGCCGAAGTTTTATCTTGAGATGGTCTTATCGTTGAATTCTCTATTATGTAACCCAAAAAATTAACCTAGCGCTGTAACACTTGCGATTTCTCCCATTTTATGCGTAATCCTGAAATCTCTGCGATACTCAACACCTTCTTTAATTTTTCAAGTCCTTCTTGCACATCCTTTGATGGAATAATAATATCGTCCATATACAAAATCAAAATACCGTCATCTATCAATGGTCTGAAAACAGCATATATGTAACTCATAAATACTGGAGGGGAGTTAGTCATCCCAAATGGTACATAATTAAATTCATACTGTCCACTCTGTGTGACAAAAGAGGTATATTTACGAGAATCCTCATGTACTGGCACGTGAAAAAACCCATTACACAAGTCCAACGTAGTGAAAACACGTCCATCCTGAAGCTTGAGTAAAACATCGTCGATTAACGCCATTGGAAAATTGTCACGAATTATCTTTTCATTAAGTTTTTTATAATCACAACAAAGTCTTTTTGAGCCATCCTTCTTGGCGACAAGCACTACAGGGGACGAGTATTCAGAAACACTATGGCGAATTATTCCCTCCTTTAACCAATCCCTGACCTGCTTATCGACTTTCTCATTGTCCACGTAAGGTAGGCGTCTAGGTCTTTGACGGACCGGTACTTCATCTGACAATATTATCTTCATTTCAACAGGGCTGTTTTCTGGTTTTACGGGCTTATAATTTTCTACCAATCCTGCTATTATTGACCTCACCTCACGGTTCAAATGCGACAGGTCTATTCCTCGTGAAAACTCTTCAATAATATTGCTCGACAGTATCTGATGGAACGTCTTTTCCAATTCATCAATTGCGCTCCCTGAATCCGGAGGCCTGCTCACTTGAGTATCACTATATTTAATGAACTCTAGATTGCGGCTTCCTTTAGTGAAACTACTGCTAACATACTCCTTTTCCGGTGGAACTTCAACCTCCCCTTGACGAATGTCATTTATTGAATGAAAGAAAACTCCTTTCTTCCCTATGCTTGCACTGACAAAATCAAGAACATCACTTCCAATTACACCTTCGTACAGGGTATCATCGTCACGGACTACATGGAAACACATTTCCAAAGGAACGTCATCCAACTTAGTAACAACATTAAATGAACCCAACGTATATATTTTCTTGCCTCCTATTCCGATCAATTCTTTTATATCGTTTTTCAACGCAACTGGGAAAATCTTTCTGTAGACTTTCTCGCTCATGGTACAAATATCGCTGCCAGAATCAAACAATGCAGTGATATCTTCATTACCGATTTCAACATTCTTAAAAGCCCGATTAAAACTGGTCTGAGAAAATTGCTGGACATTTGAAATTTTCTTCTCTGTTGCCATTCGTGAACCTTTTGCCTCGCATTGATTTGCCTTGTGACCTTGTGATTGCAATTAAAACATTTGACGGCACTTTCCTTGCAATACTTTGCAATATGATTACTACCTTCACATTTGAAACAACGCCTTTCATCCTTGATTTTTACCGAACTATTCTCAAACTTTGGGTTTGCCTTTAGCGTACTTCCTTGATTCGCACTGATCTTTTCATAAATCTTAATTTGCTCACGAAAATCTTTAAAATTGTTTGCTTGGTACAGACAGCTTTTGTTTTGCTTGGAGTCTGGAATGCCCTCAATAATATATTCAATAATACTTTCTTCATCTAGCTGGGATTGACTTGCCAAGGTACACATGCTATAAAAATATTCAATTAAAGTCTCTTTATGGGTCTTCTTTCTATTTTCTAATAGCTTATGAACTTGCTTTGCCGTTAACTTCTCACTAAATTCACTTTTTAGTGCTTCCTTCAGAGAATTCCAATCATTAATGCCTGATTGACTGCTCAAAAATAATTTCGCTGCACCTTTCACTAATGTCCTGCCATATATAAACTTTTGCAAATCATTCCAATTCACTGTTAAGGCATTAAGTTCAAAATCACGTAGCCAGTTATCAACATCCGGAGAACCATTGCCCGTAAATGCTGAAAGGGATTCTTCGATGTCTCTTAATGTGAACGCCATGTTTACTGAACTACCAACTGCTGCTTCTCCTACCGAATTTAAAATTGGCGCGTCTTCTGTCTGTTCGTCCCCAGTTATATTGATCGTTTCTTCGTATACAGATTCTTCGTTTTCGTCTTGATCTAGTCTAAAATACGAATATAGTCTCTCCCGTAAAACTGATTTAACACCTGAATGCTGCAGATGTAGCTCTTTCAATTTTTCCTTCAACTCTGCTACGGTTAGGTCTAAGATTTCTTCGCGTTGCATATTACAATTAGCTAAAATATAGTTTACGTTAAATCCGCTTCCTAAAATTTGCAACACCTTAAATCTATTCTGTATATTCAATACTTGCGTATACAGACATCAGGTGTGAGAATCGTCTTTTCCAATACACGCAGATAAACGATGCGTTCTTCTTCTCTGTCTTCTTCACGTCGTTGTCGTTCGCAGGGTATACAAGCCGCACGTGGCCGTGCGAAGTACCACTGTTGTTGTTTCGTCGTTTCTGCTTTCCTCTTTTCTGCACGTTCGCAATCTGAACGTCTCTTCAGTCCTCTTTGCTCCGTACTTTCGTCGTTGGCTTTTCACTCTTTCCCGTTTGCCTTGCTCTTCTGACGAAAACGAATAGTGTCGTTTTGCGTCCTCTTTCCTCGTCGTTTTCGGGTCTGCGTCTTTTTGTAGCCTCGTCGTTTTGTAGCTCTGTAGCTCTTCGCCGTTAGCTACCTCTGCTCTCTGAACTTTGACGAAAACGAATAGTGTCGTTTTGCGTCCTCTTTCCTCGTCGTTTTGTAGCCTCGTCGTTTTGTAGCTCTGTAGCTCTTCGCCGTTAGCTACCTCTGCTCTCTGAACTTTGACGAAAACGAATAGTGTCGTTTTGCGTCCCCTTTCCTCGTCGTTTTCGGGTCTGCGTCGTTTTGTAGCCTCGTCGTTTTGTAGCTCTGTAGCTCTTCGTCGTTTTGTAGCTCTGTAGCTCTTCGTTGTTAGCTACCTCTGCTCTCTGAACCTTGACGAAAACGAATGGAGTCGTTTTGCGTCCTCTTTCCTCTTTATTTTCGTTTCTCACAGCCGCTTCTCGTTGCTTCGTTCGTCGTAATTTCACAATGTTGCGCAAAACTTGATGGTATTGGCAACTTGTACACGAATACACATTCACTTGTGGTTCTATCCCGGACGAGCCCCCAAATTGTAGGGATCCTTGGTGGGCTCCCTACAAGTGAGTAAGAATCCGCTCCAGAAACTCCATCAAATATACGCCACACGTCGTTGTATTATATTTATTATACCCGATACTCAAAATGAGTATTGGGGTATATTAGATTTGTGGTAAAAGTGGATGTGTGTAACGTCCAGAAGGAATCGTTTCCGACCCTATAAAGTATATATATTCTTGATCAGCATCAATAGCCGAGTCGATTGAGCCATGTCTGTCTGTCCGTCCGTCCGTCTGTCCGTCTGTCCGTCGCCTTCAGCGCCTAATGCTCAAAGACTATAAGAGCTAGAGCAACGATGTTTTGGATCCAGACTTCTGTGATATGTCACTGCTCCAAAAATATTTCAAAACTTTGCCCCGCCCACTTCCGCCCCCACAAAGGGCGAAAATCTGTGGCATCCACAATTTCGACGATACGAGAAAACTAAAAACGCAGAATCGTAGAAGATGACTATATCTTCTAGAGTGCAAAATCTGAACCAGATCGTATAATTATTACAGCCAGAATCACGAAAACAATTTCACTCTTTCTCGCTCTGTCTCACTCTAACACACAGGTTTCATGGTCGGTTTTGCCAATTGCAAAATATGAGTTCAAGGATCTCAGAACCTATAAAAGCCAGAGCAACCAAATTTGGTATCCACACTCCTGTGATATCGGACCTTGACCGTTTCCTGTCCAAATTTCGCCACACCCCCTTCCGCCCCCGCAAAGGACGAAAATCTGAGGCAACCACAAATCTCAGAGACTATTAAGGCTAGAGTAACCAAATTTGGTGCACACACTCCTTTAAGATGTCACTATAAAACGTATATCTCAGAATTTCGCCCCACCCCCATCCGCCCCCACAAAGGACGAAAATCTGTTGCATCCACAATATTGCAGATTTGAGAAAACTAAAAACGCAGAATCATAGATAATGACCATATCTATTAGATTGCTGAATCTGGATCAGATCAGACCATTTTTTTTAGCCAAAAGGAACAAATCAATTTGCAGTGGCTACGCAGCGCCCGACGTCACGCTCAGACTGATTTTCTGTCTCTCTCGCACGCACTCTTTGTCGTGTCGTTAAATATTAGCGGCGTCTGCCGGAGGAGAGCCATACTGACTTAGTATCGGGTATAACCTTAGAGTTGCGGTGTCCGCAGCAACTCACAACGTTCCCCCTCGTTTTAATAAATGGTTACAATAAGTTTCTTTTTCTTAACACGTTCTTCTCTGCACGTCTACTCGCTCCCGCAGTCGAACTCTTACTTCCTATCGATATATCTTCCTCTACCCTTGACTATCCCTAGCGATAGATCGATACTCATTAAAGGGCTGCCAACCCTACATAAATATAAAATACTACGATCAAATACAAAAAAAATGTCCAACCAAGAGCGACTAATGGATGAGCAATGATATTGATGCACAAGGTCCCCCTATATAGAGTCGGTTGCAAGCCGAATGTTCAAAACAATATACCCTTAAAAAGCAGGGTAGCGCGTCACTTGGCGTTCCGTTACGGTCAAGCGCGGCACCGAAAAATATTCTCCCACCAACAACAACGCAAGCAAACGGTGGAGAAGCGAAAGCGAAAGGAAAAACGAAAAGAATGCGTCGCTGCTGTTGCTTGTATGTGTGTGTGTGTATGGGTGTAAGTGCTAGGTACCGTGGCTTGGATTAACGACCCCCCCTTTTGACGAGATTGAAACAACGGGTAAAAAAAAAACGGAGTAACCGTTTTATATACAATACAATACAATATATGTATGTATATACAGATGTGCAAGAGTTGTTAGTTGAAAATGCGTGCGCATATGTAAGATGATATGTATGGAGTCGTGTTTTATTTTTATTGGCAATATAATGAGTTAAATAAAGATTGGTTGTGATTTGTGATTTGTTATTCTATATTCTTTAAAACAAACGAAAGAACTATAATCCGTTGAGCATGCACGGAATGAACAACAAATTAATTGCAAGAATATGTCTTTTTGTTTGTTGCCAGCCGCTTGGATTGCGTTGCTTACACATATGTACATATGTATGTATGTAGCTCGCAAGGGACCGGAGGACGCCCCAAAGGAGCGAGAGGTAGGGTGGGTGAAGGTCGTAGCCAGGCAAAGGCCAAAGCCAAAGCAGCAGCAACGACCAAGACCGCCACGCAGCGATGCAATAGTCATCGCCGCCACCGGCACTGTCTCATATGCAGACATCCTAAGGAAGGTCAAGACAGAGCCAAGTCTTAAAAAGCTAGGGCAATCGGTGCAAGGGGTGCGACGCACAGCAAAAGGAGAGCTGTTGCTGATGCTGGAAAAATCGGCGGACCCGAGAACCCAAGAGATGCAGGCAGCAGTCAAGGAAGCGCTAGGAAGCACGGTTGAAGTAAGGAGTCTTACCGAAACTGTCATCTTGGAGGTAAGGGACATAGACGAAGTGTCCACCCAAGAGGAAGTCCTAGCGGAACTCAAAGCGCAGGCAGGGGTGGAAATATGCGAGGCCGCAGCCATCTCCATCAGACCAGCCTATAGGAGCACGCAGACCCTGACCCTGAAAGTTCCACCGGCTATAGCAAAGCCACTCCTGGAGAAAGGAAGAATTCGCCTGGGGTGGGGGTATTGCAGAATACGACCCAAGTCAACTCCCCGAAGATGCTACAAGTGCATGGAGTTTGGCCACATCGCGCCTAATTGTAAGAGCAGCCAAGACTTCACGAAGTGCTGCTACAATTGCGCAGGAGCCGACCACCAGGCCAAAGATTGCAAAGACGAACCAAGTTGCATTCTTTGCAAGCGCCACCGGGTGAAGGACCCGAAGCACCAAACGACGAGTTCGAGGTGCCCGCAGTACCAAAAGGCGATGCAGCAAATGAAGGATAGATGAAAATCATCCAACTAAACCTCAACCACTGCGAGATGGCACAGCAGCTGCTGGACCAGACAATAAGGGAGCACCGTATAGATGTAGCAGTCATAAGCGAGCAATACCGGAATCGCAACTCGGGAGAGTGGATTGCTGACTCGAGCAAGAAGGCAGCGATATGGAGCTGTGCGAGTCCCACACAGCAATTACTGCAAACATACGTCGGAGACGGATTCGCCAGAGCCCGGATAAATGGAGTGCACATATATAGCTGCTACCTGCCCCCGAGCCTCAGCCTACAGCAGGCGACGCAGGCACTGGAAAGGATTGCTGAAGACGCGCGGGAGAAACACCCTACGCTCATAGCCGGCGATTTCAATGCTTGGGCGACGGAGTGGGGATGCCCGAGAACGAACCCAAGGGGACAGGCACTCCTAGAATGCTTTGCGACGTTGGATGCCGTACTGCTGAACACAGGCACACAGCAGACGTTCGGCAGAGCTGGAACGGGGTCTATAATAGACCTTACGTTCGTGAGCAGCAGCCTCAGCCGCAGGACAACGTGGGAAGTTAGTGGCTTATACACCGGGAGTGACCACCAAGCCCTCATATGTGAAATCCAGGAAGCGGGCGCACCTAACCCGTTCATTGGCAAGCGGATCGGTTATAAGACCGAAACGCTAGAGCCGGATATGGTCCGGGCCATGTTTGAGGACTACGAGACCAACGGTACGGCTGAAGAGAGAGCAAGCCAACTGGCTATACATACGCTGGAAGCATGTGATGCCTCCATGCTAAGGAAAGGAAGAAGCCTGAACAACCGCAGGCCAGCTTATTGGTGGAACGCTGCAATAGGTAGCGCCAGGCAGGAGTGCCAGCGGAAAAGACGACTGTACCAGCGTTCGAGAGGTTCCCCGGAATTCGAGAGGCTCCAAGGAGAATATAAGGAAAGCAGACGCTGCTTGAAGAGGCAGATCAAAGATGCCAAGCGCAAATGCTTCGAAAAGCTCTGCGATGACGCAGATGCGAACCCTTGGGGCTACGCATACAGGCTGGTAATGAAGAGACTGCGAGTGTTCAGTCCCCCGCCGCCAATGTGTGCAGATCTGCTGGTTAACATAGTAGAAACCCTATTCCCAGAGAAAGTGGCAGGCCAGAGGGTGATGGATAGAATACCGCCACCTGAAATAGAAGCCACCACGGGAGCAGAAGTCCTCGAAGCTCTACAACGGATAAAGAACGGCAAAGCACCAGGACCTGATGGGGTCCCAAATGCCGTTCTCCGCACGGCTATTGAGACCAATCCACAAATGTACGTGGATTTATTCAATGCGTGCATGTCCGAAGGGACCTTCCCCAGACCATGGAAGCGACAGCGGCTAGTCCTCTTACCCAAGGGGAACAAGCCGACCGAGGAGCCATCATCCTATAGACCACTCTGCATGCTCGACACAGTGGGTAAGATCCTCGAGCGCATAATCCACACCAGGCTGGAGAAGGCAGTAACGCATCAGCTCTCACCGAGACAGCACGGGTTTCGCAAAGGCAGGTCCACGGTGGACGCAATCGGCGAGGTATGTGAGATAGCAAAGCGAGCTATCGATGGCACCCGGTGGATGTACGGGACCAAAGAGTATTGCATAGTGGCAACACTCGATGTCCAAAATGCATTCAACTCTGCCAATTGGGATCACATACTAGAAGAACTGAGAAACTTTCAAGTACCGCCGTATCTGCAGAATATCATCGCGGACTACCTAAGAGACCGATTGCTCATATATGAGACGGATAAGGGGACACGTGAGCACCAAATCACTGGAGGAGTTCCCCAAGGATCGGTCCTCGGCCCGCTGCTGTGGAACATCATGTATGATGGAATCCTCAAGATGGATATGCCAATGGGCGCAACGGTGATAGGCTTTGCCGACGACATTGCGATAGTCGTAGTGGCAAAACAGAAAGAAGCGGCGGAAGAAATCTGCAACGACGCGGTAGAGAGAGCCAGAACATGGCTATCAGGGAGGGATCTCGCATTAGCCACCCACAAAACGGAGGCGGTGCTCATAAGCAGTAGGAAAGTAGTGGAGACGGCCACGATCCGAGTAGGAGACTGCACTATTAGCTCCAGTCCAAGCCTGAAGTACCTGGGGGTCATGATTGACCACAGACTCAGCTTCAAGCATCACATGGCGTATGCAAGCAGCAAAGCAGGAAAGACGGCAGTGGCCCTATCCCGCATCATGGCCAACACCGGAGGCCCGAAACAGCCAAGGCGAAAGCTACTAGCGAGCGTAGTTGGCTCAACGCTAATGTACGCGGCACCAATATGGGTTGATGCAATGAAGCATAAAACATATGCCCGAGAATGCAACGCAGTCCAGAGGCTGTGTGCCCTGAGGGTGTGTTGCGCATTCAGAACGGTATCCCAAGACGCCGCACTTGTGGTAGCAGGAATGATTCCCATCCATCTGCTGGCAAGAGAAGCCGCAGGAATCAGGGCACAGCGAACCCTGGGGACTACGGACCAGGACACCAGAGGTGCCTTAAGGCAGCGCACAATCCTGCAATGGCAAGATTCGTGGGATAACAGCAGCAAAGGGCGATGGACCCATAGGCTAATCCCAGACCTGAAGAGTTGGCTGAACCGTAGCCATGGACAAGTGGAGTATCACCTGACACAACTGCTGACAGGACACGGTTGCTTTAAAGCCTACCTGCATAGGTTTAAGCACGAGGACGACCCCTTCTGCGTGGTCTGCGCAGGGGTCATCGAAGACGCAGAGCACTGTTTCTTCGAATGTCCAAGATTTCGGCAAGAACGAGAGGATCTAAGCAACAAGCTTGGAAGAATGCCAGCGGTGACAAACCTGGCAGAATGCCTGCTAGAGTCGGAAGGAAACTGGGCCGCGATTAGATTCATGGCCGTAACTATGGCTACCAAACTGCGTCGCGAAGAAAGAGCACGCAATGCTAGGAGATAAAGGATAAAGGAGATTGTTAAGAGAAGAGCCCTACGGGCATCTCCCCCCGGCGAAGTAATATCTCGCGACAGTACCGCCGGGATCCGGGATAGGTGTGGTTGGTTTTAGAGCGGTTAGAGTCCCTCACTTCGGCTTCGGCTGAGTCGGCATGAAGCTTTCCTGTAGTCACACAACAACAAAAAAAAAAAAAAAAAAAAAAAAAAAAAAAAAAAAAATATGTATGTATGTTGGTGTGCATGTGCATTTATCAGCAACGAAAGCTCAGCTGGTAGCTGGGAGCGGTAGGAATATGATTTACAGACAGCTATATATTAATGTGGGCACTGGATCGGAGGAGGAACGCAGGAGCTAGCTCGGATCAAATTAAACCTTTGGAGAAATAGGAGGCCACAACCGTTGGCAGAACGAAGTATGGTTTAATTTGGAGCTAGAGCGAGAAAGGCATATATGTACATATGCCGCGGGAACTCGGACTGGGATGGGAAACTCGCACAAAATCACTGCACTGGTGTTGGGCACAATCGAAGGGTTGTACTTATCTTACACTTGGAGCGATCCGCCGATGCTGGCTGGGGTGAGCTTCTCCTTATGGGGAAGGCGAAGATCCGGCTCGAAGGACCAATGATTGTAGGAGGGCGGATCACCGGAGCGAGTTGCCAGCGATGAGTGGGAAAATATCCAAAGGAAAAGACAGATTCGGTTTCAATAAATGTATTCCATGTATTTGCGTATAGGTGTGTGAATTGTAGACGCGCGTATGTGCGTCGGCAGCTTGTAACGGGGTGGAAAACGTAACTGACTCTCTATCCCTTATGATCTATGCTTTATGCTGCCTTTATGCTGCGGTGAGCGCCGTGTGGATCGTGGATTGTGGATCCGAGCGCCCCTCCGAGCGCGCGAGCTCGAGCCGGGACCGAGGCGCGCGGAGCCGGCACAGTGCGCGGAAACTGTCTATTGCTGGCCTGAACAACCGGTATATGGCAAACAGTATCCATACGCTTATTCGCTTAACGATTTCGTTAATAACGAAATAAGTAAAATGTTAGATGAAGGTATAATCAGACCTAGTAAAAGCCCATATAATTCACCGGTAATAGTAGTAACAAAGAAGGGAGTAAATGAGGACGGAACTCCTAAGCATAGATTAGTAATAGACTTTAAGAAACTTAATGAAAACACCATACCGGATAGATACCCTATGCAAGATCCTTCAGTAATCCTTGCCAATTTAGGTAAGGCAAAGTATTTCTCGGCCATTGATTTAGAGTCAGGTTTCTATCAGATTTTAATGAGGGAATCAGATATTGAAAAAACATCTTTTTCCATAAATAACGGCAAATAAGAATTTCTAAGAATGCCTATGGGATTGACGAACGCTCCCAGAATTTTCCAAAGGGCAATGGACGATATACTTAGAGAACAAGTTGGGAAAACTTGTCACGTCTATATGGACGATATAATAATATTTTCAAAAACTATAGAACAACATTATAAAGATCTAATTCATATAATACAGATATTGCAAAACGCTAACATGAAAATTTCCCTAGAAAAGTCTAAATTCTTTCAATTGGAAACCAAATTTCTGGGATACATTGTTTCCCAAAATATCATTAAAACAGATCCAGACAAAATCTCCACAATACAAAACTTATCCAATTCCTAAAAATATCAGAGAGCTACGTAGCTTCTTAGGACTAACAGGGTATTACAGAAAATTTGTCCGAAATTATGCCACAATTGCCAAACCATTAACAAAATATCTGAGTGGAGTAAATGGGAAAGTTTCACGAAGGGCATCAAAGAAAACATTAATACAGCTGGATGAACCAGCAATTGGAGCATTTAATAATTTAAAGGACAGTTTAATAGCACATATTGAATTAGTACAACCAGATTACAATAAAAAATTCACATTTACCACAGATGCATCGGACATAGCAATAGGTGCGGTTTTGTCGCAAGATGGGAATCCCATAACATTTATTTCTAAAACTTTAAGTAAAACCGAGCAATTATATGCTACTAATAAAAAGGAATTATTAGCTATTGTATGGGCATTAAAAAATTTGCGAAATTATTTATACGGAGTGAGCGGAATTGAAATACATACTGATCACCAACCTTTGTCCTTTGCAATGTCGCAAAAAAATCCAAATGTTGAAATGAAACGTTGGTATTACTTCATAGAAAGTTTCACACCAAAAATCATTTATAAGCCAGGCTCAACTAACGTAGTAGCGGACGCTTTATCTCGGATTAAAATAAATCATATGACAGATAGTGATGTCGACCAGACAGAATCAGAATCAGACATAAATACTCAGCATTCAGCAGAGAGTAGTTTTGAAAACGTCATTCAAGAGACTAGCAAGCCTCTAAACCAATTTAAACAGCAGCTACTATTAGCGCAAGGGAGATTCACAGTTCATGAGTTAGTAAGAGTTTATGAAAATACCCGACATATTATTGAATTTGATACGGTTGACAATCTGCTAATCATTTTAAAAGAATTTAAAATTTAATTTAACCACAGGAATACACTGCACTTTAGAAGATTTATACCTTATCCAAAATAAGCTAAAGGAAAACTTCATAAATAAATTTCTCTTCACGAGAAAGTTCCTCCAAGATGTAGTAAATTCAGATGTAGTAAATTGCCCATTCCAGCAAAAGAAGGAGATCAATTACACTTAGACATATACTATGCCCAAAACCTAACATTCATAACTTGTATAGATTCTTATTCAAAATACTTGGTGGTCAAGGAAATTCAAAGTAAATTAAACATTGAAAATAAGGAAATGGAAATTTTGCAACACTTTCCGTTAGCAACATCATTAATGACTGACAACGAACCAAGCTTTACTTCAGCACAATTTAGATCATTCATACAAAGAAGTAACTTAACTATTTATTATGCTGATCCCAGACACAGCACCTCAAATGGTCAGGTAGAAAGGGTACATTCCACACTAACAGAAATAGCGCGGTGCATCAAGGATGAACTAAATCTAACAGATTATTCAGAAATAATAATAAGGGCGGCACTGAAATATAACCTGACGATACATTCAACGACCAATCAAATGCCATATGACATATTGTATAACAAAATAGAACACAAACATAATCCAATATTACTTAAGGAAGCTCAGACCAAAATGCTTAAGCTACATAACAAAGATAGAAGAGAAAAAGATTATAAAATAGTAGAAGTAGTTTATGAAAAGAAATTCGGGGAAAAAAGTAAACTTCAATCCCGATACGAAAAGCAGGTAGTTAAGGAAAATCGACCGAATAAAATTATAATCAACAATAGAAACAGAATTGTACATAAAGATAACATCAAATATTAAATATTTTTTCCAGAAAATGTATGCGAATATACTAATACTGACTTTTGTTATATTGACGACTTCGGAAGTAATTGACTATACGCATAGTGACTATCTATTGCTCAAAGACGACAGAAACGTTTACACTTATGAAACATACGCTGAACTTTTCCATATTACTAATTTGAGTTTTTATAGAGAGATAATTGATAAAGAATTCAAATATGTCAACAAATCAATTAATTCAGACGATGAGTGGGAAATATCAATGGACTTAAGTCTATTGAAATTAATGATTTCAGAATTAGTTCCAAAACGGAATGAAAGGGGAATTAATGAATTAGGTACCATTTGGAAATGGATAGCAGGCAGCCCTGATCATGACGACTTTTTGAAAATACAAAATAAAGTAAATGAATTAACCAAAAATAATAATAAACAATTTGTAATAAATTCCAAATTTTTCAAAGAAATTGAATTGCTATCAAATTCATTAAAAAATGTCATCTTCAATGAAGAAACGATACTGAGAAAGCATCGTTTAAAATTAATAACTTTTGACCTACTAAATTTAGTTGATACCATAACCCTCTTAAAAGTAAACATTTTCAATACAAAAATTTTAAATAAAAACGAAATAGAGGACATTTATAAGCATGAAAAACATCCTGTTGAACTGTCTGATCTGCTGGACATTGCAACGGTTAAAATAATTCGAAATGCAGATTTAATAATCATTTACATAAAATATCCTCAAATTAAAGATATTTGCAAGTTTTACCATGCAAGAGCCATCTCACGAAATGATGGAATGTTAGTTATAAGTGAAAAAGTTTGTGAATGTAAGGAGAAATACTATTTAATGAATAATTTTAAAAGTGAAACTTTTAACAATTACGCACAAATAAATTTAAAGAAGACCTGTTTCACCAATTTACTTAATGGCTTTAAAGCCAACTGCACTAAAAAAAGGGGAAAAAACCAAGAAATATACATCATTCAGGATGGTGCCATATTAGTTTCAGGCAAAAATATCGTAGACAATACTACTTTGTTAGGATCGTATCTCCTTATATTCAACAACACAATTGTAATAAATAATATAACCCACATAAATGATAAGGGTAAAATTCTAAGATATATATCGCATCATAGATATAGCGATTTTGAATTTGTTGATTATATACAATCGAATGATAAGCAATTTTCTTTTGATAATGTTAATATTTTAAATCCCCTTATAACATTAGGTAATACGGCCTTACCATTAACAACATTATTTTTAATCATTTTGATATTGATAATGTTATTTTACTTCGGCTATAAATTAACCAAATTTGTACTTATTAAATCAATAAGAATACCGTCAGAAGAAATAGTGGAAAGCAACATTCAAATACTGTCAGAAGAAATTAGAGCTCTATCAGAACTTCAAAATGTATCGGGACGAAACATTTAAGAATGGGGGAGTTAACGTACCCAATTCTATTGAGCTCTTATACGAGTTGTAAACAATCTTTGGCTTTCCAAAACGAACAATTTCAATCTTGGGCCTCCGCCTAATTGATTTCTAAGATGTACAATCTCAAGGGCTCCCGCCGCAATCCCAATCTTTGACACTCGCCTAAATGGAAAACCAATGTTTGCCCACATCCGGCTTCTCATAAACAATCTCACTCCCGGCTTTCTGCAGATCCTGCACTTTAGGCCTTTTACAGTTCTCTCTTTGGATGACGAAATCCAATACTCGGGATGGCGAAATCAATTGAAATGTTTATAGAAAAACTATTCCCGAAAGGGATCAACGATGCAAAGATCAGAAAGTTCAAGTCAGTCTTGATCCAGCAGCGACACCGCAAAGTCTAGCTAAAAATTAAGATCGTGCAATCCCTTTTCCCGGAATTCCTTTGTGACCCTCTACTTAAATCTATATCAGTGAAGTTCGAAGTAAAATAAAAACTTTTTAAAAACACAATCCGCTACCGCAGTTATTTAATTTGCATCGTGGGCAATAGTTGGCGATGGCGAGCGGCTCTGGTCCGGCCGCCCACGTTGCATCTGTCTGTTGGTTTGGTGCAGCAGACCGAGTGGCACTGGTCCGGCCACCCGAAGATGCATTGTCCAGTGTGTTGGCATTGACATCGAAATGTGATGCCAACGATTTGTGTTATTGGCCGCATCCAAGTGGCGAACTGGTCCGGCCACCAGGATACGTTGTCAATTGTGCTTTTGTTGGCCACATCCGAGTGGCTGCTGGTCCGGCCACCCACGTTGCGTCTGTCTGGATGATTGGCTGCTGCATCCGAGTGGCACTGGTCCGGCCACCCGATGCAATTTCAATGATGTTGGAGTTGGCGTCGATGTGTGATGGCAATGATCCGAGTTATTGGCCGCATCCGAGTGGCTGCTGGTCCGCCCACCCAGGATGCGTTGTCAGTTGGATTGGCCTGGCCTCCTCGGCCACGTTCGTCGTCGGTTTTTATTGCGATTTTTGAGTGGCTGCTGGTCCGGCCACCCAGATGAGGAGGTGTTTGTTTTGGCGTTTGATTTAATTTGTGTTTATTTGCAGGTACTTGTCAGCGTTTGGATGTTATTTGTGGCGACCCTTGTCTGGTTGGTGTTGGCGTGAAGACGTTTGCAGGTGAGTATATGTGTGTTTATTGGCAGCCTCGTTCATGATTCTGCTTCTTTTGCAGGATTTGGTGGCGTCCGGCGGCTCAACACCAGGCCATCCCGCCCTCACATAATTGGCATGAGAGACGGGTGTGACCCAGTGGAGCGGCAACAGGCGCCAGCATCTGCGTCGTCGTTGGAATGGCTGCTGTCTGTTTGGAGTGGAGTGACGTCACGGCCATGGTCAGGCGGCAGCGTCATCAGATGAGGCCTCCTTTTCCGCCCCTTTGGCAGGAAATTGATGATGTTGATGGCGAGGCAGCTTCTTGATGATCAGCTCTGTCTGTGTATTGGCAGGTACGGGTGATTTTTGTGTGTTTTGGACGTGTGGATGCTGCTGCTGCTGTTGTTGTCCGTTGTGGCGGCACTCCTCCCGTGCTCCCGTCCCTTACCTGCAGCAGGTTTGTCAGTGTCGTTGAAATTGCTGCCAGCCTTTCTTCCAGTTCTCTAATTTTTCTGGCATCTCTTTTCAGGATATGGGCACAGCTCCCATCGCACTGGGCGCCTGTCTGCTGCTGTACCTGGTGTTGGCGTGGCTCCGGAGCACGATTTGAGATCGGCTGCATCGGCAGGACCCTCTGGTGTTGGCGCCCCTCGGCCAGTGGCCGGGGATGTCGGTCGCGATGCTGCAGCTGTTGCCGATGCTATCGACCCGGACCGCGTTGGCGTTGCTGCTGCGGCTGTGGGTGGAGTTGCTGTGTGGGTGGCTGCTGCTGGAACTGTCGCTGTAGTGACTGCTGGTGACGTTGTGGTGGCTGCTGGAGGCGATGTGCTGGCTGTTGCTGCTGCTGTTGGCAACGTTGGATTGGCCGATTAACCAAGTTCGATACGCAACGGGTTCGATCCGGTCGTGTGTGTGTGTGTGGCGGCCCGTTGGCCGCTCTGGCGCTCCGCTCTTGCGCGTCGGCTTGCTGGCCCTCCTCTGTCTTCTCCCTCTCCCGTTACTCCCGAACTGTTTTGAGTCTCCGAGAGCGTGAGAGGCGGGAAAAGTGGCGTCCCCTCTGTTTTCGATCCCGTTATGGGCGCCGTTTTATCCGCATTTGCGGGTATCGTTGGTATTGGTGTTGTAATTTGCATGGCTGTGTCTGTATTGGTGTTTATACAGCCTCCAACATTGACAGACTTACCGTTTGTATTGGCGGGTCGGCAGCAGCCGCCGTCGCTGTGGCGTCGCTGGAGCTGTGCTTATATTGGTGTCTCTGCATTGGCAGCCGCTGCTGCTATCGTTGTAGTTGGCTGCTGCTAGGGCGCCTCTGCGGGCCGCTCTGCCGCCGTCGCTGTGGCGCCTGCTCGTTCCCCTCTTGGCCATTCCTCTTGTCATTTTAGTTGCTGGTGTAGGTTTTTTCCTTTCGTCAAGTTAATTGCAGTTGTTTTTATACCCGATACTCAAAATGAGTATTGGGGTATATTAGATTTGTGGTAAAAGTGGATGTGTGTAACGTCCAGAAGGAATCGTTTCCGACCCTATAAAGTATATATATTCTTGATCAGCATCAATAGCCGAGTCGATTGAGCCCTGTCTGTCTGTCCGTCCGTCCGTCTGTCCGTCTGTCCGTCTGTCCGTCCCCTTCAGCGCCTAATGCTCAAAGACTATAAGAGCTAGAGCAACGATGTTTTGGATCCAGACTTCTGTGATATGTCACTGCTCCAAAAATATTTCAAAACTTTGCCCCGCCCACTTCCGCCCCCACAAAGGGCGAAAATCTGTGGCCTCCACAATTTCGACGATACGAGAAAACTAAAAACGCAGAATCGTAGAAGATGACTATATCTTCTAGAGTGCAAAATCTGAACCAGATCGTATAATTATTACAGCCAGAATCACGAAAACAATATCACTCTTTCTCGCTCTGTCTCACTCTAACACACAGGTTTCATGGTCGGTTTTGCCAATTGCAAAATATGAGTTCAAGGATCTCAGAACCTATAAAAGCCAGAGCAACCAAATTTGGTATCCACACTCCTGTGATATCGGACCTTGACCGTTTCCTGTCCAAATTTCGCCACACCCCCTTCCGCCCCCTCAAAGGACGAAAATCTGAGGCAACCACAAATCTCAGAGACTATTAAGGCTAGAGTAACCAAATTTGGTACACACACTCCTTTAAGATGTCACTATAAAACGTATATCTCAGAATTTCGCCCCACCCCCATCCGCCCCCACAAAGGACGAAAATCTGTTGCATCCACAATATTGCAGATTTGAGAAAACTAAAAACGCAGAATCATAGATAATGACCATATCTATTAGATTGCTGAATCTGGATCAGATCAGATCATTTTTATAGCCAAAAGGAACAAATCAATTTGCAGTGGCTACGCAGCGCCCGACGTCAAGCTCAGACTGATTTTCTGTCTCTCTCGCACGCACTCTTTGTCGTGTCGTTAAATATTAGCGCCATCTGCCGGAGGAGAGCCATACTGACTTAGTATCGGGTATAACCGTAGAGTTGCGGTGTCCGCAGCAACTCACAACGTTCACCCTCGTTTGTGTTTGTATTAGGTCTTTTATTGGCACTTTCTATCTCTTTACACAGTTTTCTCTCGTTAGTTTGTGTTTTTATAGATTAATGTTATAAATTATTTATTGGCGAGAAGAAAGCTTGTCGGTAGTAGTTATAGTGTTGGTGGGGGGGAAGGGACTTTTTGTCATGTCAGCGGGGCACGGCTCGGCACGGCACACGACAGACACCACAAAAAGGAAAACAGGGCACCACAGGAAATGGCGACACGGCAAAGAACAATCAAAACGAGGGGGACACCGCAACTCTACAGTTATACCCGATACTAAGTCAGTATGGCTCTCCTCCGGCAGACGCCGCTTATATTAAACGAAACGACAAAGAGTGCGTGCGAGAGAGACAGAAAATCAGTCTGAGCGTGACGTCGGGTGCTGCGTAGCCAGTGCAAATGATCCAGATTCAGCAATCTGATAGATATGGTGGTTATCTATGATTCTGCGTTTTTAGTTTTCTCGAATGTGCAATATTGTGGGGGGAAGGGGGTGCGGCGAAATTGTGAGATATACGTTTTATAGTGAGATCTAACAAGAGTGCGGATAACAAATTTGGTTACTCTAGCGTTAATAGTCTCTGAGATTTGTGAATATCCCCAGATTTTCGTCCTTTGCGGGGGAGGAAGGGGGTGTGTCGAAATTTAGAAACAAACTCGTCTCGGTCCGATATATTAGGAGTGTGGATACCAAATTTGGTTGCTCTAGCTTTTATAGTCTCTGAGATCTAGGCGCTAATGTTTTACTCTAAGCAAAGCCGCCTATGCTACCAGTGTGTTAGAGAGAGACAGGGCGGGAAAAAATGAAATTGTTTTCTTGATGCTGGCTATAATAATAATACGGTCCAATTCAGATTCTGCAGTCTAAAAGATATGGTCATTCTCTACGATTCTGCGTTTTTGGTTTAATCGTATCTTTAAAAATGTGGATGCCACAGATTTTCGTCCTTTGTGGGGCGAAAGTGGGCGGGGCGAAGTTTTGAAATATTTTTGTAGCAGTGACATATCACAGAAGTCTGGATCGAAACATCGTTGCTCTAGCTCTTATAGTCTTTGAGCACTAGGCGCTGAAGGGGACGGACAGACGGACGGACGGACAGACGGACAGACAGACATGGCTCAATCGACTCGGCTATTGATGCTGATCAAGAATATATATACTTTATGGGGTCGGAAACGATTCCTTCTGGACGTTACACACATCCACTTTTACCACAAATCTAATATACCCCAATACTCATTTTGAGTATCGGGTATAATTAGAGACAATGCCTTACGCATTTTTGTCACTGGCCTAAACGGCGGCATTGCAGAAATCCTATTTTCATTGAATCCCCCAGATTTACCGAATGCCTTGGCAAAGGTACAGGAATTGCAATTTAATAACATTCGGGCCCAATTTGCCTACCAATTCAGTTGCCCCACAAATTCAGGGAATAATAACTACAATACATTAAGATTCAACCAACGACAACCAAGGACTAATAGTTCACCATTCGACCAAAAAAGGGATCTTCAGAGGAATAACATGTCTTGGGGACAACCCTATTTCTTGGGTAATAGACAACAAAATCAGGCACCAGAACCAATGGATGTAGACGAATCGATACAAATCCGGAACCGACAGAACAGCAATCAATTCAGGGGAAATAATAATAATAGAAATTATCGG
Organism: Drosophila persimilis; assembly: GCF_003286085.1. Lineage (NCBI taxonomy): Eukaryota > Metazoa > Arthropoda > Insecta > Diptera > Drosophilidae > Drosophila > Drosophila persimilis. The sequence goes on from NW_020825325.1 coordinate 124,647, forward strand.
GAGAATACTAACGGTTATTATAGGAGAAATAATAACAATTATAACCAAGCTCAGCATTTTAGGGCAAACGTAGTACCGAATAATCAGTCTAACGAAAATCAAGCGCAGAAACGAAAACCAAATGAACCGTCGGAACAACCGGCTAATAAAGCAATGCGAATAAATAACATTGAGGAGGATCATTTTTTAGATCAGCCCCGAAGTAGGTCTGCCCTACTTAAAAAGAGTAGATAAAAAAATAAACAGAGAATTAAAAGTTTTGATAGATACGGGAGCAACTTCTTGTTATATAAAAAAGGGAATTTACGAAAATAAAAAAAGAATTATCAATTTATAAGTTGCTACAGTGAATGGGTTTTCAATAATTAAATATTTCCATAATATAACTATTTTCAACACATAACAAGTGTTTTACGAAATAGATGGAATGGAGGCAGATTTACTAACAGGATTTAACCTATTAAAGAAAATCGGAGCTGTTATTGATACAGGAAAGGGGACTTTAAGTTATAAAGACAATGAAGAGAAACTAATATATGACGAGGTCCTTTCTTTAAACAAATTAACCTTTATAGAAGGAAAAACCATCCTTCCGTTGAAGGAATATATAATAAAAAAATATTTTGAAGAAGAAAAAGAAATGAAAAGTGATTCAGTAAAGGTAGAAGGAAGTTTATATAGCTTGGGATCAAAAAATCCTGAGCACGCCGACGAAGAATTATCCGTCAATAGTTTGGGATTCAAATATCCTGAACCCGCCGTCGTTGAATTATCCGACATCCAAAGTTTTAATAGTTTGGGATTAAAATATCCTGAGCACGCCGTCGTTGAATTATCCGACACTAAAAGTTCGAATAGTTTGGGATTAAAGAATCCTGAACACGCCGTCGTTGATTTATCCGACAATGAAAAATTTAAAAGTTACATTCAAAGTTATGCAAATTCTGAATTGAAAAAAATGAAATTGTATAACACAATAACCTACAAAGAGGACAATTTAGAAAATCTCAGAGAGAAAATGGTATCTATCATCGAAGAAGACCATGCCAATATAGATTTACAGTTACCGTTCAGAACGGATATAAAAGGAGAGATTAACACTGAACATGATAGACCGGTATATGGCAAACCGTATCCATACGCTTATTCGGTTAACGATTTCGTTAATAACGAAATAAGTAAAATGTTAGATGAAGGTATAATCAGACCTAGTAAAAGCCCATATAATTCACCGGTAATAGTAGTAACAAAGAAGGGAGTAAATGAGGACGGAACTCCTAAGCATAGATTAGTAATAGACTTTAAGAAACTTAATGAAAACACCATACCGGATAGATACCCTATGCAAGATCCTTCAGTAATCCTTGCCAATTTAGGTAAGGCAAAGTATTTCTCGGCCATTGATTTAGAGTCAGGTTTCTATCAGATTTTAATGAGGGAATCAGATATTGAAAAAACATCTTTTTCCATAAATAACGGCAAATATGAATTTCTAAGAATGCCTATGGGATTGACGAACGCTCCCAGAATTTTCCAAAGGGCAATGGACGATATACTTAGAGAACAAGTTGGGAAAACTTGTCACGTCTATATGGACGATATAATAATATTTTCAAAAACTATAGAACAACATTATAAAGATCTAATTCATATAATACAGATATTGCAAAACGCTAACATGAAAATTTCCCTAGAAAAGTCTAAATTCTTTCAATTGGAAACCAAATTTCTGGGATACATTGTTTCCCAAAATATCATTAAAACAGATCCAGACAAAATCTCCACAATACAAAACTATCCAATTCCTAAAAATATCAGAGAGCTACGTAGCTTCTTAGGACTAACAGGGTATTACAGAAAATTTTTCCGAAATTACGCCACAATTGCCAAACCATTAACAAAATATCTGAGTGGAGTAAATGGGAAAGTTTCACGAAGGGCATCAAAGAAAACATTAATACAGCTGGATGAACCAGCAATTGGAGCATTTAATAATTTAAAGGACAGTTTAATAGCACATATTGAATTAGTACAACCAGATTACAATAAAAAATTCACATTTACCACAGATGCATCGGACATAGCAATAGGTGCGGTTTTGTCGCAAGATGGGAATCCCATAACATTTATTTCTAAAACTTTAAGTAAAACCGAGCAATTATATGCTACTAATAAAAAGGAATTATTAGCTATTGTATGGGCATTAAAAAATTTGCGAAATTATTTATACGGAGTGAGCGGAATTGAAATACATACTGATCACCAACCTTTGTCCTTTGCAATGTCGCAAAAAAATCCAAATGTTGAAATGAAACGTTGGTATTACTTCATAGAAAGTTTCACACCAAAAATCATTTATAAGCCAGGCTCAACTAACGTAGTAGCGGACGCTTTATCTCGGATTAAAATAAATCATATGACAGATAGTGATGTCGACCAGACAGAATCAGAATCAGACATAAATACTCAGCATTCAGCAGAGAGTAGTTTTGAAAACGTCATTCAAGAGACTAGCAAGCCTCTAAACCAATTTAAACAGCAGCTACTATTAGCGCAAGGGAGATTCACAGTTCATGAGTTAGTAAGAGTTTATGAAAATACCCGACATATTATTGAATTTGATACGGTTGACAATCTGCTAATCATTTTAAAAGAATTTAAAATTTAATTTAACCACAGGAATACACTGCACTTTAGAAGATTTATACCTTATCCAAAATAAGCTAAAGGAAAACTTCATAAATAAATTTCTCTTCACGAGAAAGTTCCTCCAAGATGTAGTAAATTCAGAAGATAAAGCTATAATTATAGAAGAAACACATTGCAAAGCCCATAGAGGACTACACGAAAATTACAAACAAATAACTAAGCTGTATTATTGGCCAAACCTGCACAAAAAATTAAAAGAATATATAAAAAATTGTGAGATCTGTAACAAAAACAAATATCACAGACACCTTGTAAAAATTCCAATTGGGGAAGCTCCCATTCCAGCAAAAGAAGGAGATCAATTACACTTAGACATATACTATGCCCAAAACCTAACATTCATAACTTGTATAGATTCTTATTCCAAATACTTGGTGGTAAAGGAAATTCAAAGTAAATTAAACATTGAAAATAAGGTAATGGAAATTTTGCAACACTTTCCGTTAGCAACATCATTAATGACTGACAACGAACCAAGCTTTACTTCAGCACAATTTAGATCATTCATACAAAGAAGTAACTTAACTATTTATTATGCTGATCCCAGACACAGCACCTCAAATGGTCATTTAGAAAGGGTACATTCCACACTAACAGAAATAGCGCGGTGCATCAAGGATGAACTAAATCTAACAGATTATTCAGAAATAATAATAAGGGCGGCACTGAAATATAACCTGACGATACATTCAACGACCAATCAAATGCCATATGACATATTGTATAACAAAATAGAACACAAACATAATCCAATATTACTTAAGGAAGCTCAGACCAAAATGCTTAAGCTACATAACAAAGATAGAAGAGAAAAAGATTATAAAATAGTAGAAGTAGTTTATGAAAAGAAATTCGGGGAAAGAAGTAAACTTCAATCCCGATACAAAAAGCAGGTAGTTAAGGAAAATCGACCGAATAAAATTATAATCAACAATAGAAACAGAATTGTACATAAAGATAACATCAAATATTAAATATTTTTTCCAGAAAATGTATGCGAATATACTAATACTGACCTTTGTTATATTGACGACTTCGGAAGTAATTGACTATACGCATAGTGACTATCTATTGCTCAAAGACGACAGAAACGTTTACACTTATGAAACATACGCTGAACTTTTCCATATTACTAATTTGAGTTTTTATAGAGAGATAATTGATAAAGAATTCAAATATGTCAACAAATCAATTAATTCAGACGATGAGTGGGAAATATCAATGGACTTAAGTCTATTGAAATTAATGATTTCAGAATTAGTTCCAAAACGGAATGAAAGGGGAATTAATGAATTAGGTACCATTTGGAAATGGATAGCAGGCAGCCCTGATCATGACGACTTTTTGAAAATACAAAATAAAGTAAATGAATTAACTAAAAATAATAATAAACAATTTGTAATAAATTCCAAATTTTTCAAAGAAATTGAATTGCTATCAAATTCATTAAAAATTGTCATCTTCAATGAAGAAACGATACTGAGAAAGCATCGTTTAAAATTAATAACTTTTGACCTACTAAATTTAGTTGATACCATAACCCTCTTAAAAGTAAACATTTTCAATACAAAAATTTTAAATAAAAACGAAATAGAGGACATTTATAAGCATGAAAAACATCCTGTTGAACTGTCTGATCTGCTGGACATTGCAACGGTTAAAATAATTCGAAATGCAGATTTAATAATCATTTACATAAAATATCCTCAAATTAAAGATATTTGCAAGTTTTACCATGCAAGAGCCATCTCACGAAATGATGGAATGTTAGTTATAAGTGAAAAAGTTTGTGAATGTAAGGAGAAATACTATTTAATGAATAATTTTAAAAGTGAAACTTTTAACAATTACGCACAAATAAATTTAAAGAAGACCTGTTTCACCAATTTACTTAATGGCTTTAAAGCCAACTGCACTAAAAAAAGGGGAAAAAACAAAGAAATAGACATCATTCAGGATGGTGCCATATTAGTTTCAGGCAAAAATTTCGTAGACAATACTACTTTGTTAGGATCGTATCTCCTTATATTCAACAACACAATTGTAATAAATAATATAACCCACATAAATGATAAGGGTAAAATTCTAAGATATATATCGCATCATAGATATAGCGATTTTGAATTAGTTGATTATATACAATCGAATGATAAGCAATTTTCTTTTGATAATGTTAATATTTTAAATCCCCTTATAACATTAGGTAATACGGCCTTACCATTAACAACATTATTTTTAATCATTTTGATATTGATAATGTTATTTTACTTCGGCTATAAATTAACCAAATTTGTACTTATTAAATCAATAAGAATACCGTCAGAAGAAATAGTGGAAAGCAACATTCAAATACTGTCAGAAGAAATTAGAGCTCTATCAGAACTTCAAAATGTATCGGGACGAAACATTTAAGAATGGGGGAGTTAACGTACCCAATTCTATTGAGCTCTTATACGAGTTGTAAACAATCTTTGGCTTTCCAAAACGAAAACAATTTCAATCTTGGGCCTCCGCCTAATTGATTTCTAAGATGTACAATCTCAAGGGCTCCCGCCGCAATCCCAATCTTTGACACTCGCCTAAATGGAAAACCAATGTTTGCCCACATCCGGATTCTCATAAACAATCTCACTCCCGGCTGTCTGCAGATCCTGCACTTTAGGCCTTTTACAGTTCTCTCTTTGGATGACGAAATCCAATACTCGGGATGGCGAAATCAATTGAAATGTTTATAGAAAAACTATTCCCGAAAGGGATCAACGATGCAAAGATCAGAAAGTTCAAGTCAGTCTTGATCCAGCAGCGACACCGCAAAGTCTAGCTAAAAATTAAGATCGTGCAATCCCTTTTCCCGGAATTCCTTTGTGACCCTCTACTTAAATCTATATCAGTGAAGTTCGAAGTAAAATAAAAACTTTTTAAAAACACAATCCGCTACCGCAGTTATTTAATTTGCATCGTGGGCAATAGTTGGCGATGGCGAGCGGCTCTGGTCCGGCCGCCCACGTTGCATCTGTCTGTTGGTTTGGTGCAGCAGACCGAGTGGCACTGGTCCGGCCACCCGAAGATGCATTGTCCAGTGTGTTGGCATTGACATCGAAATGTGATGCCAACGATTTGTGTTATTGGCCGCATCCAAGTGGCGAACTGGTCCGGCCACCAGGATACGTTGCCAATTGTGCTTTTGTTGGCCACATCCGAGTGGCTGCTGGTCCGGCCACCCACGTTGCGTCTGTCTGGATGATTGGCTGCTGCATCCGAGTGGCACTGGTCCGGCCACCCGATGCAATTTCAATGATGTTGGAGTTGGCGTCGATGTGTGATGGCAATGATCCGAGTTATTGGCCGCATCCGAGTGGCTGCTCGTCCGGCCACCCGATGCAATGTCAATGATGTTGGAGTTGGCGTCGATGTGTGATGGCAATGATCCGAGTTATTGGCCGCATCCGAGTGGCTGCTGGTCCGCCCACCCAGGATGCGTTGTCAGTTGGATTGGCCTGGCCTCCTCGGCCACGTTCGTCGTCGGTTTTTATTGCGATTTTTGAGTGGCTGCTGGTCCGGCCACCCAGATGAGGAGGTGTTTGTTTTGGCGTTTGATTTAATTTGTGTTTATTTGCAGGTACTTGTCAGCGTTTGGATGTTATTTGTGGCGACCCTTGTCTGGTTGGTGTTGGCGTGAAGACGTTTGCAGGTGAGTATATGTGTGTTTATTGGCAGCCTCGTTCATGATTCTGCTTCTTTTGCAGGATTTGGTGGCGTCCGGCGGCTCAACACCAGGCCATCCCGCCCTCACATAATTGGCATGAGAGACGGGTGTGACCCAGTGGAGCGGCAACAGGCGCCAGCATCTGCGTCGTCGTTGGAATGGCTGCTGTCTGTTTGGAGTGGAGTGACGTCACGGCCATGGTCAGGCGGTAGCGTCATCAGATGAGGCCTCCTTTTCCGCCCCTTTGGCAGGAAATTGATGATGTTGATGGCGAGGCAGCTTCTTGATGATCAGCTCTGTCTGTGTATTGGCAGGTACGGGTGATTTTTGTGTGTTTTGGACGTGTGGATGCTGCTGCTGCTGTTGTTGTCCGTTGTGGCGGCACTCCTCCCGTGCTCCCGTCCCTTACCTGCAGCAGGTTTGTCAGTGTCGTTGAAATTGCTGCCAGCCTTTCTTCCAGTTCTCTAATTTTTCTGGCATCTCTTTTCAGGATATGGGCACAGCACCCATCGCACTGGGCGCCTGTCTGCTGCTGTACCTGGTGTTGGCGTGGCACCGGAGCACGATTTGGGATCGGCTGCATCGGCAGGACCCTCTGGTGTTGGCGCCCCTCGGCCAGTGGCCGGGGATGTTGGTCGCGATGCTGCAGCTGTTGCCGATGCTATCGACCCGGACCGCGTTGGCGTTGCTGCTGCGGCTGTGGGTGGAGTGGCTGTGTGGGTGGCTGCTGCTGCAACTGTCGCTGTAGTGGCTGCTGGTGACGTTGTGGTGGCTGCTGGAGGCTATGTGCTGGCTGTTGCTGCTGCTGTTGGCAACGTTGGATTGGCCGATTAACCAAGTTCGATACGCAACGGGTTCGATCCGGTCGTGTGTGTGTGTGTGGCGGCCCGTTGGCCGCTCTGGCGCTCCGCTCTTGCGCGTCGGCTTGCTGGCCCTCCTCTGTCTTCTCCCTCTCCAGTTACTTCCGAACTGTTTTGAGTCTCCGAGAGCGTTAGAGGCGGGAAAAGTGGCGTCCCCTCTGTTTTCGATCCCGTTATGGGCGCCGTTTTATCCGCATTTGCGGGTATCGTTGGTATTGGTGTTGTAATTTGCATGGCTGTGTCTGTATTGGTGTTTATACAGCCTCCAACATTGACAGACTTACCGTTTGTATTGGCGGGTCGGCAGCAGCCGCCGTCGCTGTGGCGTCGCTGGAGCTGTGCTTATATTGGTGTCTCTGCATTGGCAGCCGCTGCTGCTATCGTTGTAGTTGGCTGCTGCTAGGGCGCCTCTGCGGGCCGCTCTGCCGCCGTCGCTGTGGCGCCTGCTCGTTCCCCTCTTGGCCATTCCTCTTGTCATTTTAGTTGCTGGTGTAGGTTTTTTCCTTTCGTCAAGTTAATTGCAGTTGTTTTTTGTGTTTGTATTAGGTCTTTTATTGGCACTTTCTATCTCTTTACACAGTTTTCTCTCGTTAGTTTGTGTTTTTATAGATTAATGTTATAAATTATTTATTGGCGAGAAAAAAGCTTGTCGGCAGTAGTTATAGTGGTGGTGGGGGGAAGGGACTTTTTGTCATGTCAGCGGGGCACGGCACGGCACGGCACACGACAGACACCACAAAAAGGAAAACAGGGCACCACAGGAAATGGCGACACGGCAAAGAACAATCAAAACGAGGGGGACACCGCAACTCTACAGTTATACCCGATACTAAGTCAGTATGGCTCTCCTCCGGCAGACGCCGCTTATATTAAACGAAACGACAAAGAGTGCGTGCGAGAGAGACAGAAAATCAGTCTGAGCGTGACGTCGGGTGCTGCGTAGCCAGTGCAAATGATCCAGATTCAGCAATCTGATAGATATGGTGGTTATCTATGATTCTGCGTTTTTAGTTTTCTCGAATGTGCAATATTGTGGATGCAACAGATTTTCGTCCTTTGTGGGGCGGAAGGGGGTGCGGCGAAATTGTGAGATATACGTTTTATAGTGAGATCTAACAGAAGTGCGGATACTAAATTTGGTTACTCTAGCCTTAATAGTCTCTGAGATTTGTGGATGCCCCAGATTTTTGTCCTTTGCGGGGGTGTGGCGAAATTTGGACACGAAACGGTCAAGGTCCGATATCACAGGAGTGTGGATACCAAATTTGGTTGCTCTGGCTTTTATAGTCTCTGAGATCCTTGAACTCATATTTTGCATTTGGCAAAACCGACCATGAAACCTGTGTGTTATAGAGAGACAGAGCGAGAAAGAATGAAATTGTTTTGTTGATTCTGGCTATAATAATTATACGATCTGGTTCAGATTTTGCACTCTAGAAGATACAAACATCTTCTACGATTCTGCATTTTAGTTTTCTCGTATCGTCGAAATTGCAGCTAGAATCGTGGCAGGATCCAAAACATCGTTGCTCTAGCTCTTATAGTCTTAGAGCACTAGGCCCTGAAGGGGACGGACAGACGGACGGACGGACGGACTGACGGACAGACAGACATGGCTCAATCGACTTCTTGATGCTGATCAAGAATATATATACTTTATGGGGTCGGAAACGATTCCTTCTGGACGTTACACACATCCACTTTTACCACAAGTCTAATATACCCCAATACTCATTTTGAGTATCGGGTATAAAAATGAGGCGACACGAAACGACACGACACGGTTATAGACGTACGTCCGACGATCGCAACCTCTCGAGCGGGTGGACGAGATGAGAGTGCTCTCACATGTCCGCCAACTCCCACACTCTCCACTGGAAAGGCCCGATCGCCGGTCGTCATTTACCGGTGCTCTCACCCCCGGTTCCACTTTCACTCACCCCAATATTAAGTGAGATGAAAGTGGTCCGAGGGCAGCAGCACCGACAAGTAGGCAATGGAAAATGGCTGGGCGTAATTGCCGAAGTTGGCGGCCGATAACACACTGGCATTGAGAAATGCAATTTGAAGGGGAATATGGGAATGGCAGATAGGTGGGGAAGAAGAGTAAAAGGTAAAACTAATCAGAAAACTACGAAAAATATACAATTAACTACAGAAAAACTACATTAATTTACAAAAACTAATTTCTAATATCACAGGCAAGTATCTAAAACTATGGACAAAATATCTACGGACATGCAAAACTACAGTAACAACAGGATTGACATCTACAACAAAAACACTAAAATAAACGATAATTGACATACATTTGCACACATATAAACATATTAATTACAATTTATTTTATTTCTAACAGGAGGACAAACAACACCGAAGCACCGGCGGGCATATCAAACGCAATGCGAACATTACGCTGTATACCGGCAGGCTCTGTTGTCCCCCTGTGTGTTGTTAATTGGCTGGATGTGAGTATTGGCGTTCATCGTGGGCAATAGTTGGAGATGGCGAGCGGCTCTGGTCCGGCCGCCCACGTTGCATCTGTCTGTTGGTTTGGTGCAGCAGACCGAGTGGCACTGGTCCGGCCACCCGAAGATGCATTGTCCAGCTTTTGTTGGCCGCATGGCCGAATGGCTGCTGGTCCGGCCGAGTTATTGGCCGCATCCGAGTGGCTGCCGTTCCGGCCACCAGGATGCGTTTGTCGATTTAATTGTTGGCCGCATCCGAGTGGCTGCTGGTCCGGCCATTAGGATGCTTTTGTAGCAAGGTAATAATTAGTGAGGCATTCAACTAGTATTTAAAATAGCATACAGCGCATTGGTATTTACCGCACCATCGATACACTCGGCGGGAAATACCAATAGTAAGATATCGGATAAGAAACATCGATAATAGAGTAAGTTCACTTTGTAAATGGCGATTGTGAGAGACAGACGCGCAGCTAATAAAAAAGAGTTATATCAAATCGCCGGGCTTGTGTTTTTATACCTAGACAGTTCACCGATATTGGTCACTACAATTCCCGGGTTAGACGGCCTACAATTTCAGAAGTGGGATTGGATCAACCGCCGCCAGTGAAAAATAGCGAAAATTTTTCTTTTCTCGTCCGTCGAAGACGCCATCGCTGAAAAAAACATGTCGGACTTGGTCGGCACGGAGGAGTTCTCGGCCGCCCAGCTGCGCGGATGGCTGGAGTCCCCCAATCTACCAAAAGGTGGAAGCAAAGCTGCCATGGCAGCGAGACTTAACGAAATACCAGTAGAGCTGCGGGGACAGGGACCACCGGCAGCCGAAACATGCGAGAACGAGAGGGAAGATGAGGCAGCCGCAGATCAAGACTCGACGAAGAGTGAACGCAAAGAGAAGAACGAAAAAGCACCGCAAGCGCCTGGGCACAACAACAACCACGGCGAATATCGAGCAGAGGTTGAAATGTTAAAATTGCAAATCGAGCTGCTGAAGCTGCAGAGGGAGAGGAGAGAAGACAACACCAGCCGCCAACAATGACGCTGGCGTCATGTTGCTAAATGCCTCCAAAGACATGTTGCCAACATATCATGGCAACATTTCTGGAAACAACGATGACGTCACAACTTGGATCGCGCAGTTTAAGGCCATCGCAAAAGTGAACAAACTGAAGGATGAGAAGCTACTAATGCTGCTAATGTCGAAGCTTAAGGACAAAGCATTGGTGTGGCTGCATTCGAGTCCGGAGCACATGTCGTTGCCAATCGATCAGTTGTTGAACGTCATGGAAGACACTTTCCATCCCAAGGAAAGCAAACTGTTGCTCCGTCGCAAGTTCGAGTCCCGTTCATGGGCACGTGACGAGGAGTTCTCGATGTACTTCAACGCCAAAGTGTCGCTGGCATCCCGCATAGTCATTGACGACGAGGAGTTTATTGACGGAGTCATCGAAGGTATCCCAGATGTAGGCCTGCGTAGGCAAGCCCACATGCAGTGCTTTGGTTCTCCACATCAACTACTCAAGGCGTTCGAGAAGATCATGCTGCCAAAGAAGTACGGTTCAACTGAAGGGGCAAACACTGGAGCCTCGCCAACACCCATTCGCTGCTACAACTGCAACTCTTTGGGCCACGTGGCAGGGGAGTGCCGCAAGCCCAAGCGCGAAAGAGGAGCGTGCTACGGATGCGGCAGCATGAGTCACCAGGTGTCACACTGTGACGAAAAGAAGTACAAGGTACATAACGATTACATATACAAATTTAATATATACATTAGCAATTACAATAACAAATGCTTGTACTTAGATTGCCTCATCGACTCAGGGAGCTCAATAAGTTTTATAAAGTTATCATGTCTAGAGCACCAGTCGGAAAATAATCTAAATAAAGCGGAAGAGCGCTCATGATTAAGTTCGAATGAAATCAAAGAAGATGATTTAAGTTTATATAAGTTTAACAAAGACAAGAAAAACAGAGAAATTGAATTTATTTTGAATAAAAATTCGGATTACGCTTATGTTGGACTAAACAATAGCAAACTTAACATCTTTGGTAAAATACCCAGTTTTGTAATTATTAACAAAAATCGAATCAACTTTGAATTACTAGTAGTGGCAGACGAGTCGATGGGCTATGAGGCTGTGTTAGGTAGGGATTTTATGAATTTATGCAAATTTAAAATTGTAAGTGACATTTGCAAGGAGAAGGAGAGTGAGACAAAAAACGAGTGTGAAATAAAAAATGAGTGTTTAGGAGAAAATGAGTGTGAAATAAAAAATTAGTGTTTAGGAGAAAATGAGCGTTTAGAAGAAAGTGAGTGTGACATAAAAAATGAGTGTTTAGAAAAAAATGAGTGTGGAATAGAGAATGAGCGTTTAGGAGAATATGAGTGTGAAGTAAAAGATGAGGGTGGTAAAGAGAACGAGCATGAAGTAGAAAGTGAAGGCAAGGTAGAAAATGAGTGTTCTGCAATGGTTGAGTGTCTGGAAGACAGCGATACCTGCGAGAGCGTAAAAGCCAATTTCAACGAACTACCAAGCCAGTATCCAGACAAAGAAAACGATTGGGAGTTGAAAGTAGGGACAGATTGTAGCCAAGAACTCGCAGGACGACTTAAATACATGTTTAGGACAGCGTATGTAAACGCAGAAAGACCAAACTTACCACAAACCAAGTGGGAAATGAAGTTGAATTTCGAACACGAAAAACCGTTTCATTGCCCACCTAGAAGACTGTCGTATAGCGAAAAAGCCCAAGTACAGAAAATGATAGTGTAGTATGTGCATATATTGAGTGTACACTGTACCCAATGGTTAAAAATAAATGTATCAGCAACACATTGTTGCAGTACACAAAAAAAACCACTTCAAGTGAGCGTGCAATATGATCGCCGCTTATGCGCTAAGCTAAGTCAGCATTCCCACGCTGACCACTTGAAGCATATATATATATACACATATGTACATACGGCTCTTGCCCTCTCGATTATGCTGATAAGACAAATATGTATGAAGCCGCTCCGCTGTTGGCGTAACCGGCAGCGCAGCTATGCGGTCTGAGTTATAAGAATAAATTCAATAAAGATATTCTAAAAACCGAAGTCAAACGGCACAGACGTGCCTGGGTTATTACTAAACCAGTGACCTATTACATGGCGACCGTGACACGTGTCACGAACATGTAGACAAAAATATATTGAAAAGAAACAAACAACAGCAGGACCACAGCAGGCACCACTAGAAGCAGCAGTAACATCAAAAAAATTAACAACGAAATGGAGCGAAACTGAACGCAGTAAGTAGAGTGGTATGTGTGGCAAAAGAGGCGGCGTAGTAAAACGCCTGAGAGCCATAAGGGCAACACTGCTCAAACTGCTAAATAGCAACGATAATTTGCCGTGGAGCACATCTGTGAAATTACACACAGAGCTCGATCACATCAAATTGTTGCTAGCAGAAAAGAAAAAGAAAGAGCCAATGCACACAACCACCTACACTGCAATACAGTAAAATATTAACCGTAACTCCACCACCCCAAACGAAAGAAATAGCAAAGCCAAGGAAGACCTGCCCGAACGACTGCGAGGGACCTCTACACTCGCCGCATTGCGAGTACACCTGTGCAGCCTGCACCGGTGCCCCAACAGAGAAGCAGTAGCAGCCTGTGCAGCCAGCACCGGCCTCGTCTAGCGCAACAAGCTAGACCCGGAGCAGTGAACCGACAGCACTTCCTAGAGCGCCCACCGCCAAACAAAAATTTTTTCTAAATGCCTGCGATGCATAAAACTTAACTGTAAAATCTAAAATTGTAAAATTGAGCGGAATAACATCTGCCCAATTAGAGTGAGGCCTGTAAAGCCACACAAACACTAGGCAGAAAAAAAAAAAATGTAAAATCTGAAAAAAAAATATATAAATTATAAATTAATTTCAAAAATTAGCAAAGAATTTATACAGTAGTATAAAAGAAAAAAAAGAAATTTGTTTTTGCATTAAATTATATACATATGTCACAAACAAACAAAATAAGTAAATTTGAAGAAAATTTCGAAAATTTTTACACAATGGGTTTAGTAGATGTAAAATCGGTAGATTCGACAGCGAATGTAATAAACAAAGTCGAAGTCAATAACACCGACCTAAAGTTAATAACAATACTTATTGCTATTATTTTCATTATAATCATTGGACATCTATTATATAAATTGTATAAACTACATAATAGATGCATAAAGAAACGCTATCAAAGCCGGGCAGATGACCTGGACAAAATTTAAAACAAATTTATAATGGTAACGAAAATTGGCTAAAAATAAAAGAAAAAGTCCAAAACGAATCATGAATAAAGATATATCATTATTTGATTGAAAATCTATAGATGTTTTTGCACATTTTAATAATTATTTTAAAATGAAATGGAATGGCAAAATATTAATGCCGCATTAGTTAAAATAAAAGAAAATTTTGATAAATCATACAAGTGTCTAGCACAAAATAGGAATATTTCAAACGAAACTATAAGTAGACACGCGACAATATTAGTTGCATGTTTTAACCAAGCTCGTTCCCTGATACACGACAATAAAGAAAAGTTAAATACGCAGCATTGGTCGTATGTATTGTTAGGTTGTTTTAGTATTATAACCCTACATTTGTATTTACCTTGCTGCTAGCTTATAATTATTAGTGTTAATCTACAATTGTATTTACTATTAACGTTTTGTACGAAATATCGTAAGTATCTGAATAAGTATCGATATGAATAATCATCCGATAGTTCTAGTTCTGCGAACTAGAACTATGCGAGAACTATGGAAGAACTAGAGATCGGAGCTGGGTTGAGGGCACTTTTTGGGCTGATCGACAAGACGGAGAGGTTGGAGAAAATAAAGCGAAACAATAATCTTGAAAAGTATAAAACATCCGTGGATTTTCTGCGCCAATAACTTCAGAAGTGGGATCGTAGCCCTTTAAAGTATCTGCCTACATAAGTATTTGTCTACTGGCATCCCCGACAACGAGTATTTTCCACATTTTATAAATGGCTGAGGAAACCATGGCAAACATTGACAAAGAAAAATTGTAGAGTGGTTGCTGGAGAAGGAGATCATTTTTCCAGCCAGCGCAACACTAAGGCAACTTCGCAAGCTTGCCATAAGTGGTGGAATGGACGAAGTTTCTGAAAGTCTGGTGAATAAATCGGATATTGAATCGGAGGAGAAAGTGTCTGAAAATGAGCAGATCGACGATATGAAAGAAGAAGAATTACTTGACGCCGCAATAAGGGTTGCTGAGAAAAAGAAGAAACTGGCTGCCTTAATGGTAATGGACAACCATGTGACCGATGACATCCGAATGGTCAAGCAACTTATTGCCCCTTTTTCTGCCAGTGAAAATGATGAAGCCTCTGAATGGGTCTTGAATTTTGAACGGATTTGCGGAGGCGTGAACGAAAGCAGCAATTTTAAGCTTCGTTGTGTGCGCATGTTGATGAAGGCGGGAACAGAGGCGGACTTGTTCATGCGTGTCGACAAATCAAAGACTTACGACGAGTTTAAAGGAAACTTCCTAAAAACTTTTGGCCGCAGCAATTCAACTGCCGACGTGGTACTCCTGTTGAAGGAAACCTTTTAACCCGGAGAAAAACTCCGTAATGGGATATATTCTTCGCATGGAAGAAATTGCTATGCGTGCCGACATCGAAGAGAAATTGACAGTGCAGTTCATCATTGATGGTTTTCGTGATCGATCTTCCAGTATCGCCTTATTGTATTCAGCGTCGACCATCGGAAAACTTAAGGAGCTAGCTCGACAATACGAGGCTTTGAGGAAGAGTACCCAGACGAATTTTAGGCGCACTGGGATGACCGCTTCCGGAAATGACCGGAGCCAGGTGCGCTGCTATAATTGTTCAGCACATGGCCATTATGCTTCATCGTGTCCCGCACCTAAGCGGGAGAAGGGATCGTGTTTCCAGTGTGGATCCATGCAGCACCAGGTGAAGGATTGCCAACAGAAGCCTATGTCAGCCCAGCGATCCGTGGGTACAGCCAGCAACCCGCTGATGGACGACAGAGAGGAGAACAATATTTTTGTTCCTATTGTTAATCAGGTAGGGGTATATTTTTATATAAATGAAACGCAGGTATCAAATTAAATTTCTTTCTGGCATGTTGGACACCGGTAGCGCTATTAATTTGATGCAGCGCTCGGCGATACCTTATGAAAATTTTGATGGTGTACTAAGACCGACAGAGTATTTTGGAGTTAACGGTTCGAGAATAAGCATTTTTGGAAAAATAATTGTCAATTTAGTTTTTCATAACATTGAAAAAGAACTTATATTTTTCGTTGTACCAAACAACTATATTTCGTATAATGTCCTTCTGGGGCGCAGTTTCCTTGAAAATTATGGAATAAAATTAATTTTTGAAAATGAAATTGAAAATAGAGTATTAGTGAACAGTGACTTAGATGAAAATAGAGTATTAGTGAACAGTGACTTAGATGAAAATAGAGTATTAGTGAACAGTGACTTAGATGAAAATAGAGTATTAGTGAACAGTGACTTAGATGAAAATAGAGTATTAGTGAACATTGAGAGTGACCAAATTGAAAATGTAGTATTGACAAATAGAGACAGTGAGATGATGTTATCAGATATCAATAATAATGGATTATTGAAGGATGAAAATTATGAGAATAAGATTAGTGTCCAATTGAATTGTAATAACATTGACCTTTTATTGAAAGATAACGAGCAAAAGCATATGGCAAGTGAATCATTAGAAAGAACCAACTTAGATATACCGTATATATATAGTATTGAAATAACAAAAGAAGAGGACAGCTATAATATCGACCCAAAGCGAACTGATAAAGAACGTAGTAAATTCATGGAATTGATAAAACTTAACTATTCAGACTTAACTAACATTCCAGCAATTCAACATAACTACGAAATGAATCTCAAACTTAAATCAGAAGAACCTGTACGCACTGTTCCGAGAAGACTTTCATATCAGGAGAAGAAAGAAGTAGATACCCAAATAGATGAACTATTGAAAAAAGGCTTCATAAGAGAAAGTAAATCGCCTTACAGCTCTGCAATAGTATTAGTTAAGAAAAAATCAGGGGAAAAAAGAATGTGTGTAGATTACAAACAGCTTAATAAGATTTGCATTCGTGATGGATATCCATTGCCACTAATAGACGACTGCTTAGAGAGATTAGAAGGGAACACAATTTTTACACTTTTAGATTTGAAACACAGTTATCACCAAGTAAAAGTAGCAGAAAGTTCGGTGCAGTATACAGCATTTGTCATACCTAGCGGACAATATGAATACACAAGAATGCCTTTTGGGCTTATGAATGCACCAGCAGTATTTATGAGATTTATTAATTTCATTTTACAACCATTAATTCGCGAAGGTAATGTAGTAGTTTATATGGACGATATCGCTATAGGTTCCAAGTCGTTGAACGAACATCTTATAACAGTAGGTAGAGTTTTAAGAATTCTCGCAGAATATCGACTAGAAATTAAGGTTAGTAAATGTCAATTTGGTTATGAAAATATTGAGTTCTTGGAAGGCGATTTCGTTGTAATGAGAAACATTGACACCACAATAGGTACAAATAAAAAATTTGTTCCGAAGTACAAGGGTCCGTACATCATCAAAAAGGTATTGCCGAACGACAGATATGTGTTAAATGACATTGAAAACTGCCAAATAAGCCAAATCCCGTATGAGGGCATTATAGAGGCATGCCGATTAAGGAAATGGGCAGATTGGCGTAATCAGTGTTAAAGTGACCCCTACTTAAATAGTTAACAAAATATATATATACACATATAATTAAAATTACTCTTAATTACATATTTACGATCGAGGGCGATCTAATTGTCAGGATGGCCGAGCTGTTAGGTTGTTTTAGTATTATAACCCTACATTTGTATTTACCTTGCTGCTAGCTTATAATTATTAGTGTTAATCTACAATTGTATTTACTATTAACGTTGTACGAAATATCGTAAGTATCTGAATAAGTATCGATATGAATAATCTTCCGATAGTTCTAGTTCTGCGAACTAGAACTATGCGAGAACTATGGAAGAACTAGAGATCGGAGCTGGGTTGAGGGCACTTTTTGGGCTGATCGACAAGACGGAGAGGTTGGAGAAAATAAAGCGAAACAATAATCTTGAAAAGTATAAAACATCCGTGGATTTTCTGCGCCAATAGTATCAAGATTTTTGAATAGATTAAAAACAAATTTAAATAGCATTAAATCAAAATATTCACTAGACATAACTATACCTTCGATTTTGAATACTCCAGTATTAGTCGAGGAAGACACAAACACAGATTTAGAGAGCGATTCTGAAATCGCAAGCGGTTCAGATACACATATAAAAGAAGAAGACCTAGGCGACCTTACGATACCAGCGGTAATCACACTAACCAATCTAGTTGATTCTGAATCAGAGTCTATTACTGAAGTAAAAACTCTAAAAATGGCCATGTCACAACTAGAATTTCTTAAGCTAGCCGCTTCACTCATACCTGAGTTTAGTGGAAAGCCTGAGAATCTACAAAGGTTCATTGATGCTCTTAGCTTAGTGGATTCACTTAAGGGAACACATGAAACTACAGCAGTCAACCTAATAAAAACTAAACTCAAAGGCCATATTCGAAACTTAATCAGCACTGAATAAACAATAGTGTCCATAATAGACAAACTAAAAAGCGGTATAAAAGGCGAATCAGCCAAAGCAATATCAGCTAAATTGTTCAATCTGCAGCAAAAGCAAAAGACGGCAAGTCAATATATTCAAGAAGTTGAACAGTTGACAAGGGCTTTGCAATCGGCACATATGATTAACGGTGTATCGCAAGAATATGCCGAAGAATTGAGCCTACAAGTTGCTGTAAAATCAATCATAGGAAACAGCACAATTGACGAAGTTAGGTCTGTAATGAAATCACGAAATTTCAATACAATGAGTGAGATTACAACTGTGTTCGTCGATAGTTGCACAGACGCAGTAGGACACCCAAATACAGTCCTATATGCTGCACAACAGAGATATAACACTAAAAGAGCGTATAACCGCGGAAACTACCGTGGAAATTACCAAAATAATAATTATGGCAACAATAGAGGTAGAGGCCAATATAGAGGAAACTATAGAGGCCGCGGTAACTCATAATAATGGCAATAACAACAATGTGAGAATTGCCCAGAATGAATCGGGAAACTCACAACAGCCCTTAGGTACACAGCAATAGACAGTAAAAAGGTTCATACGATTAATCTTAGTGTAAATATATTCGTAACATTCACAAACGTAGCTACAGGCAAGAAATTAATATTTTTGATAGATACTGGTGCAGACATATCTCTGTTAAAAGACAATTCAGACACTTTTAATGACATAAACATGGACAACAAAATAAATATTCAGGGAATCAATCAAGGATTAATTCAATCTAAAGGAATGACATCCTTAGAAATACAAACAACTAAATATATAATTCCACACAACTTCCATATTGTCGAATCAACTTTTTCTATACCGTGTGATGGAATTTTAGGAATAGATTTTATTAAAAAATTTTATTGTCAACTAGATTTCACACCTTCAAAAGATCTGCTCATAATAAGACCAGACAATCTAAACTACCCTATTTATGTTCACATAAATTACAGCTCTGGTAACAATACAATAGTGTTACCAGCACGATCCGAAGTTGTCCGTAAAATTGAGTTAACTTCAAATGAAGATAGCATTTTTATTCCGAACCAGGAAATTCAACCTGGTATATATGCAGCAAACACAGTCGTAACAACTGCAAATGCATTCGTCCGTTTACTTAATACAACTAGTACCGACCAAATGATTAATATAAATAAGTTGAATTATGAACCATTAGCAAATTATGATATATCCGAAATAAATAATGAAACTAGAACGAACGATGTTATATCAAAGTTATCTAAAAATTTTCCAAAACTATTTAATAAACAATTAAAAGAACTTTGTTGTAACTACGCAGACATATTCGGACTTGATACCGAATCAATAACAACCAATAATTTTTACAAGCAGAAACTAAGATTAAAAGATAATGAACCTGTATATATAAAAAATTATTGAAATCCTCATAGTCAAAAAGACGAAATCCAAGCTCAAGTCGATAAACTAGTCAAAGATAGAATAGTTGAACCGTCAGCCTCAGAATACAACAGTCCACTTTTACTAGTACCAAAAAAATCCATAGATAACAAAAAGAAACGAGGGGGAACGTTGTGAGTTGCTGCGGACACCGCAACTCTACGGTTATACCCGATACTAAGTCAGTATGGCTCTCCTCCGGCAGACGCCGCTAATATTAATCGACAAGACAAAGAGTGCGTGCGAGAGAGACAGAAAATCAGTCTGAGCGTGACGTCGGGCGCTGCGTAGCCACTGCAAATTGATTTGTTCCTTTTGGCTATAAAAATGATCTGATCTGATCCAGATTCAGCAACCTGATAGATATGGTCATTATTTATGATTCTGCGTTTTTAGTTTTCTCGAATGTGCAATATTGTTGATGCAACAGATTTTCGTCCTTTGTGTGGGCGGAAGGGGGTGGGTCGAAATTTTGATATATATGTTTTATAGTGAGATCTAACAGGAGTGCGGATACTAAATTTGGTTAATCTAGCCATAATAGTCTCTGAGATTTGTGAATATCCCCAGCTTTGCATCCTTTGCGGGGGCGGAAGGGGGTGTGGCGAAATTTTGAAACAAACTCGTCTCGGTCTGATATATTAGGAGTGTGGATACCAAATTTGGTTGCTCTAGCTTTTATAGTCTCTGAGATCTAGGCGCTAATGTTTTACTCTAAGCAAAGCCGCCTATGCTACGTGTGTGTTAGAGAGAGACAGGGCGAGAAAAAATGAAATTGTTTTCTCGATGCTGGCTATAATAATAATACGATCCAATTCAGATTCTGCAGTCTAAAAGATATGGTCATTCTCTACGATTCTGCGTTTTTGGTTTTATCGTATCTTTAAAAATGTGGATGCCACAGATTTTCGTCCTTTGTGGGGGCGGAAGTGGGCGGGGCAAAGTTTTGAAATATTTTTGGAGCAGTGACATATCACAGAAGTCTGGATCCAAAACATCGTTGCTCTAGCTCTTATAGTCTTTGAGCACTAGGCGCTGAAGGGGACGGACAGACGGACAGACGGACAGACAGACAGGGCTCAATCGACTCGGCTATTGATGCTGATCAAGAATATATATACTTTATGGGGTCGGAAACGATTCCTTCTGGACGTTACACACATCCACTTTTACCACAAATCTAATATACCCCAATACTCATTTTGAGTATCGGGTATAAAAACACAAGCCCGGCGATTTGATATAACTCTTTTTTATTAGCTGCGCGTCTGTCTCTCACAATCGCCATTTACAAAGTGAACTTACTCTATTATCGATGTTTCTTATCCGATATCTCACTATTGGTATTTCCCGCCGAGTGTATCGATGGTGCGGGAATGCTATTTTAAATACTAGTTGAATGCCTCACTAATTATTACCTTGCTACAATTCGGCCATCCTGACCGGAGTGCTCCTGAACTCCTTACATTTAAGTAAGTTTCTAGATAGGTTGATTTATTACAGTTGGGTGTGGTTTACTCTTAACATTCTAAGTTTACGTATTACAATCATTTTCTTCATTTTGATTCCCTGTGACATTTGCATTATTACCATTTTCAATCCACGGCTTCATATTTGCCACCGCCCAAACTCCTTTATACGGGATCCTTGATTGTTGAAACCCCTCTACATCTTCTAGCAAATACCTATCATTTTTTAACACCTTTGATATCTTATAAGGTCCCTTCTTATGGCTCCCTTCGCTTTGAATCTGCTGCTTGTTTGTTATAAGACTGTATTTTTTCTTGATGAGTGCCTGCTACTGCTCTAATCTTTTCTAGATCCCTTGTTGCCCGTTGTTCGGTTAGTTCGTCTAGATGATCTTTTAGTAAATCTGAAACCTTTCCTTTTTGTACGACCCCAAACAACATTCTACTCGGGTGTTCATTAATTGTTCTTTGAATTGTGTTGTTCATCAACAAGCTTTGCAATCATGGGTCCCAAACTTCTGTTCACCCTTTCTACCTGCCCGTTGGCCTGTGGCGACCCTGTTGCTATCTTTACGTGTTTAACATTGCTCTGTTCTAAGAATTCTTCAAACTCTTTTGACGTGAAACAGCTTCCTCTGTCTGACACAATGCATCTGGGTCTACTGTAAGCTCGGAAATAATCTTTCATTGCAATTACTGCTTCCTTTGTGCTAGTGGTTTTGGTCGTATAAAGTCTTACGAATTTGGTGAACGCGTCTATTACTACTAAAACATGTTTGTTGGCCCTGCCTTTGTCGACTGGCCCGAAATGGTCGATATGTACTACCTCGAATGGTGCTGAACCTTTTGGTATGTTGTGTAAAAACCCTTCCTCTTTTCCGTGTTTTGCTAAGTACGCTATGCATTTTAGAGAGTTTTCAATGTGTCGCTTGGCTTTATACCTTACGTTTGAGATCCAGTAGCTTTTCGATATAGCATCGGTCATCTTGTCTATACCGACGTGCCCTAGTTCATCGTGGTACTTATAGAGTCCGTTTCTCATATCATAATGTTTGTGTTCTGATTTCTGTAACGTTTCTCTCAGCTCCATCAGTTTGTTATCTCTGTTTTGGCATATAATTAAATTTTCTTCAAAGGTGTTTGTGTCTACCGTGAGTATCTGAATGGCTCTGCTTAGCGCATCTACGTGTTGCATTCTGCTTCCTGACCTGTGTTCTAACTTGTAGTCATAATTTTGTAACTCTAACGCCCAGCGGGCAATGCGTGGATTGAGTTCTTTTTTGTTTAGAGTCATAGTTAGCGCGTTGCAGTCTGTCACTATTTTGAAGGGTATGCCTTGCACGTATACTCTAAACCGTTGTAGTGCATAAATTATCGCCAGTGTCTCCAGTTCAAAGCTGTGGTATTTTGCTTCGGTAATTGTTGTCCGCTTGGAGAAATAGAACACCGGGTGCATTCTGCCATCACCCTTCTTCTGCATTAGAATTGACCCGAAACCTAACGAACTTGCATCGCAATGTAATTCTGTCGGATCTCTGGGATTGTAAAGTGCCAAGATCAGTGCTTCCAACAAATTACTTTTGAGTTGTTCGAAACATTCTAGTTCTATGATACCGAATTCAAACTTCCTGTCTTTTTTGACCAAATCATAAAGGGGCTTAGCTTTCGTAGAAAAATCTTTTACGAACCGTCTAAAGTAAGAACATAACCCTAAGAAACTCTGCACTTCGTTCGTTTTCGTGGGGACTGGGAACCCTTTTACTGCCTGTAATCCCTTCGTATCCGTTACCCGATATAGAATAGCCCAGGTACTTAACTTCGGACTGTAAGAATTCGCATTTATCAATCCTTAATTCAAGTTTATTCTCTACCAATCGTCTCATCACTTCTTGTAAAATTTCCATGTGACTATCACTATCTTTTGTTGCTACCATAATATCGTCCATGTATATTATAACTTTGTCTTCCTTTACCATGTCTGCAAAAATTTTGTTTGTGAATCTTTGAAACACCGCCGATGCATTTCGTAACCCGAACGGCATCCTCAACCATTCGTATTGTCCCATGGGGGTCGTGAACGATGTGTATTTAACTGAATCTTTATGCATAAATACGTGGAAGTATCCATTCTTCAGGTCTAACTTGGTGAAAAGTCTTTTCCCTGACAGTTTATCTAGTAGGTCGTCTATAAGAGGTGTTGGGTAATTGTCCTTTATCATTCCTTTATTAAGTGTGCGATGATCGACGCACAGTCTCAACTCTCCCGAATTCTTTTTTACCAGTACTATAGGCGAAACGTATTCTGACTCACTGGTTCTGATGTAACCTTTTTCTGTGTAATCGTCTATCATTTTCTGTACTTGGGCTTTTTCGCTATACGACAGTCTTCTAGGTGGGCAATGAAACGGTTTTTCGTGTTCGAAATTCAACTTCATTTCCCACTTGGTTTGTGGTAAGTTTGGTCTTTCTGCGTTTACATACGCTGTCCTAAACATGTATTTAAGTCGTCCTGCGAGTTCTTGGCTACAATCTGTCCCTACTTTCAACTCCCAATCGTTTTCTTTGTCTGGATACTGGCTTGGTAGTTCGTTGAAATTGGCTTTTACGCTCTCGCAGGTATCGCTATCTTCCAGACACTCAACCATTGCAGAACACTCATTTTCTACCTTGCCTTCACTTTCTACTTCATGCTCGTTCTCTTTACCACCCTCATCTTTTACTTCACACTCATATTCTCCTAGACGCTCATTCTCTATTCCACACTCATTTTTTTCTAAACACTCATTTTTTATGTCTCACTCACTTTCTTCTAAACGCTCATTTTCTCCTAAACACTAATTTTTTATTTCACACTCATTTTCTTCTAAACACTCATTTTCTCCTAAACACTCATTATACCCGATACTCAAAATGAGTATTGGGGTATATTAGATTTGTGGTAAAAGTGGATGTGTGTAACGTCCAGAAGGAATCGTTTCCGACCCTATAAAGTATATATATTCTTGATCAGCATCAATAGCCGAGTCGATTGAGCCCTGTCTGTCTGTCCGTCCGTCCGTCTGTCCGTCTGTCCGTCCCCTTCAGCGCCTAATGCTCAAAGACTATAAGAGCTAGAGCAACGATGTTTTGGATCCAGACTTCTGTGATATGTCACTGCTCCAAAAATATTTCAAAACTTTGCCCCGCCCACTTCCGCCCCCACAAAGGGCGAAAATCTGTGGCATCCACAATTTCGACGATACGAGAAAACTAAAAACGCAGAATCGTAGAAGATGACTATATCTTCTAGAGTGCAAAATCTGAACCAGATCGTATAATTATTACAGCCAGAATCACGAAAACAATTTCACTCTTTCTCGCTCTGTCTCACTCTAACACACAGGTTTCATGGTCGGTTTTGCCAATTGCAAAATATGA